>NW_006922669.1:23371-48342 GCF_000298275.1 Orycteropus afer afer
CACAGGGAGCTATCTGTTTCTATTAGTAATGAAAGATAAATCAAAACCATGGAGATATTTATTGCAGAAGAATAGCTGCCTTAATAATTCCTTACTGATAGCCAAAGACAACCTGTGGATTCATGATTGTTCAACATCCAAAAGCATAAAGCTTCTGACCTCTAGTGTTAATTTTTCTTTCCCACAAATACTAAGTATGTGAACGTGTCAATGATTATCTGCCCTGTGATTGTTATGTGTATTATATGCTTTACTCACAATTGTCTATCAAACACTGTTTTTATTTTCTTCTTGATGGCAGTGGTGATAATCATTCTCTTTTCAATCACTTTGGATTTCTCCTTGGAATGCTGTGATATGCCATGTGAATACTAATATTATTGTTTGCTTTTACTAGGATGTATATTACTTACTGAAACATCACATTATCAGAATTATGGTTCATAAATCAGATGGCCATAGAGGTTGCTTTTTCAGTATTCACTAGTATGCTATTTGTGTAGGTCTTTCTTAGTTATACATCATCAGGACAGTTGTAATATCAGAGACCTTTTTCTCCTATGTATAAGTTATATCTTTATTTGTGTCCACCTTCAAGCAAGGAAGATGTGTATACAATGAAAGAATTTCAGTACTCTTATTTTCTACTAAGTCTGCTGAGTCATGTATTTATAGCCTGAGAAATTATCAAATGAAATAAGTATCTGATAATGTAATCAAAAGAATTGCATTTCACTGAAAGAAGTATATTTTCTTCTTAAATTTTATATAGGTTTTCTATTGCTGTATAGAAAATTAACACAAACCTAGTGGCTTAAAACAACACACATTTATTGTCTCACAATTTCTGTTGTTTGGGAGTTCAGGCACAGCTTAATTGAATCCTCTGCTTAGAGTTTGTAATCAAAGTGCGAGTTGTACTGGATTTTCCAGTTGGTGGCAGAATTCATTATACTTGTAGGATTGAGTGTTCTGTTCCGTAAACATCCAAATAAATGTCTTAATTTGTTTCAGCAATATTTTCTAGTTTAACTCATAAAGGTTGTGAATACCTTTCATTGGATTTATCCTTAATTTAATTACAATGATTAATTTTTTAACGTTAAAGTAATCTTATATCCCTGACTCTGGCATAACCCATATTTGAGAACGTATTTTTCTTTGTATGTATATTCTAATCAATTAAAATTTTGTTGAGATTTTGCATTTATATTAATGAAGACTATTGAGCTACAATTTTAATTTTTTCATTCTAATTTTTTTACCTTACTTTTAATATTAGAGTAGTGATCATTTCATAATATTACTTGGGAAGTATTCTCTCATTTTCAATTTTCTGGAGAATTTATATTATATGTTTCTTCAAATAAGAAGCAATCCTACCTGAAGTCACCTGAGCCTGGAGTTTTCCTTGTGGAAATGTGTTTAATTAAGTTTCTTTAATAGATAGCTAATTGAGTCATCTATTTCTTGTTAAGTTCACTTAGATAGTTTGTCTCTTTTAACAGGTTTTTCCATTTCATTTAAGTTATAAAACATAATGACCTAAAATTATTTGTAATATTTTCTATTGTTTTAGGAGAAAAAAAAAAAAAAAAAAAAAAACACTGCCATTGAGTCAATTCCAACTCATAGAAATCCCCATTGGATTTCCAAGGCAGTAATCTTTATGGAAGTAGATTGCCCTGTCTTCCTTCCACTGAGTGGCTGGTGTGGGTGAACGGCCAACCTTCTGGTTAGCAGTCAAACGCTGTTGGCACGGCACTACCAGCAGTCTGTTTTAGGGAAAAGAGACCCTAAATTAAAGCAGGTTTAACAGAGAGACTTTATTATGCCTCGGACAGGACAAAGACAAAACAAAGACAATCACCCTGGGTGAGGGAAACCATTAGCATGAGAAAACTGAATGGAGTCGGCTTATCCGTGACCATGTGGCTACCTGTCTATATATGAGTTTAAATCATGACAAAATCATGACTGGTAGTAGATAGGTCCATCCCTGTTACAGGCAGGACTACAGAAGCAGGGAAAAGACCATGATTGGGCAGCATACATAACTGAAGATAGAAAAGTGTTACAGGATTTGTTCTGGGCCTACCTAGCTAAGTGGTGGTTCAGATAGGTTGTGACTCATGACTATGCAGCCTGAGTCTTAGCCTCAGGTGGCTATTGAACAAGACTAAGACCCCAACCGTAATTTAAGTTAGAAAAGGACACACTCTCAGGCAAGTTCCCTAGTTCTTCGTGAGAGTGTAATTTACTTTCAATCATACTCTTCCTGAAGGCAAATTTCCCCTTCCTAGATTTTTCCTAGGCGCTCTGATAGCATAGTGCCTAAGGCACTTGAATGCTAAACCAGAAGGCTGGCAGTTCAATCCCACCAGCCACTGCTCGGAAGGAAGGTTGGTCAATCTACTTCCATAGTGATGCCACCTTGGAAACCCAAGGAGGGGCCGCTAAGGGTCAGGTCTGACTTGACGGCACATTACAACAGCAACAGATTTTTCCTGTAACTCTTCTGTGTATAGTCACAATGCTAGTTTACAGTCTGAAAGAACCCAAATGACATCTGAAACTTACATGAAGCTTCAAAATGGAGTTAGTGCTGCTGCTGTAGACCACAGCCTTCCACAGCCTGAAGTTCTTTGGAATTCAAACTCTCATATGCTATCATACCTTGAGTATCTGTAAAATTTGTAATGATTTGAATCAGCATTTTCTTTAAACTGCTAAGTCCTATCTTTTCTCTCTCTCTCTCTCTCTTTTTTTTTTAATCTGCATTATTATTTCTAGAGGTTTATCAGTTTTATGAACTGATTACAAACTCTTCACAAACGACAATCTTTCCATTTCATCTATTTTATCATAAAACTCACTGCCATCAAATCGGATCCAACTCATAGCAACCTTTCCTTGGGTTTCTGAGGCAGTATCACTATGGAAGTAGATTGCCCAACCTTCCTTCTGAGGAGGGGCTGGTAGGTTTGAACTGCCAGCCTTCTGGTTAGCAGTTAAATGTCTTAGGCACTATGCCACCAGAGCTCCTATTATATATATATATTTTTTCATTTTGTATTTTATTGATTTCTGATTTTATCTTTTTTATTTCTTTTCTTCTGCTTGCTTTAGGTTTAACTGTTTCTCTTTTTCTCTAATTTCTTAGGGTAGAAGATAAGGCCAATGATTTGACACATTTCTTGTTTTATGAAGTTGGTGTGTGCTATAAATTTTCTGATGAGTACTTGTGTAGCTGCATCTACACATTTTGTATACTGTGTTTTATATGTAAAAAAAAGATAGTATCCTACTTATACTTTGTAGTCTGACATTCACTTATTGTTCATTCTGTTTGATACTGATGTTGTTTCTTTATGTCTACATTCTCTGAGGATACAATTCCCACAGATGCCTGTGTTGGACTTTTGCCAATATTTAATATATAGTAGATTCATCAGTGACTTTTTAACTTGGTCACTAAGGATGCTATTGTTTTTTCAGTCAGTTGATCCCTGTTGAATATTGAGCAGATAAAACGAATGATTTTCTAGTTGCAGAATTTTCTTTAAATCAGAAATATATGATCATTACCTCTATAAAAACCACAGAGAGTTTTATAACATTTAACAACCATTTATGTGAAAATTATTTCTTTCAGCTTCCAAGAACAGAAGCAAATATTTCCTAATTTAAAGATCATATAATTACTCCGTAGTATAATTTTTTTTTTAATGTGATGAGACAAGAAGCAGAGCGTTCTAGACCTAGAGAATCCTTTACCTTAAAATCAGGACTCATGGAAGAGCATGGTCAATGTACTTATAGATTTCCACAAAATTTCTGATCACCTGTTGATTCACACTATTAACCTTTTGCCTTTTGTGTTGAACTGCAAATAGAAGCCATGGAGAATTTCTGTGTGAGTAAGTATGACTGTGTCTGAGAGCTTTGAGGGGGAAAAAAAAATGCATCATCATATACTTTTTTCCTCCTAAAATGGGCTAGATGTTTTAAATTGTGTAATGTCAAAAGAGAAGTTTCTAAAAGGTAATGATAGGTATTTTTCTAAATAAAATTTTCTTTCTACAATGCTCAACCCTAAGAGATCGAAGGAACTGGCAAATATAATTTATTTGCCAGTAGTAACCTAAAATAAATGTAATATTAGGAACACCCACTCCTACCACAAATGCTTATTATTAAAAAAAAAAAAGAGAGAGAGAGAGAAATATGCGGAAAAGGTGTTGGTGCATCACATGCGAATGTCAACTATATCTTAAACGCCTCCTCTTATCATTTGGTAAAAAAGTATTGTATGGCTGTCACATGTTGATGACTGGAAGATGAGGATCTTTTGGGGGCATGGCTCACTGATCTTACGAGTAAGAAGACTAATTAGATTTTCAATATTAAGGCACTAATTGCATAGGGGGGAGCTCTGGTAGCATAGTTCCTAAGGCACTTGACTGCCAACCAGAAGGCTGACGGTTCAAACCCACCAGCCACTCCTCGGAAGGAAGGTTGGGCAATCTACTTCCGTAGTGATACCACCTGGGAAATCCAAGGAGGAGTCGATTCGATGGCAGGTAACAACAACAACAGTTGCATAGGGATTGAAGTCAAAAGGAATTTGGGCATAAAGTTTCTTCTTTGAGTCTATGACAGGCACAGTGTAAGATTTCACTGCCCAAATCTCCAGCACACCTAATCTCACTTCTGTAAAATTTTGGTGGGGATTGATTTCTATATCCTTGCCTCCTAGTACAGGTGACAGTGATTGCTTTATTAGGAAAAGAAAAGCTACATTTCCCTAGAATCAAATGAATTAATTGCTATATTTTGAAACAATCAATTCCTGTTCTTTAGTAGAGCAATATTAAGCTTCCTTTTCTGGCATATTACCTAAGGCATTTGACTGCTAACTAGAAGGATGGCAGTTCAAACCCATCAGCTGCTCCTCAGAAGGAAGATTGGGCAAACTACTTCCATAGAGATAATGCCACAGAAACCCGGGAGGGGTCTCCCGGGAGGGGTCTCTATGAGTCAGAAACGACTGGACAGCAGTGAGCTTGTTTTGGGTTTTGAGGACACATCTATTAACTTACTGTTTTTGTGCTGTTTTGTTTTAAAAATGAAATTCACCTTAGGTGGGAAAAAATGCTATTGCATGAATATCACTCAAAATCCAAAATTACAGAATTTTGGACTTCTAATCTTAATATTTTTCCATTGAGGAGCCATCAATAATAATAAAACACATCATCTATTAAGTTACATTGATAGGAAGAACATTGAAGACAGTTAACACTCTACTCATTTTTGTCTTCATAACATCTCTTATTATCTCTTATCGTAGAGAGGTGATTGCTTTCAAACTATGACTTATGAGGCATTAGAAATAACTGCTTAATCAAAGGAGAAAACATTGAAAAATTAAAGAAAGAGACATGCCATGCAGTATTAAATAACTTGCCTGAAATAACTGCAGTTTATCTTCACAGCAACTTTTTTTTTTTTTAATTCTGAGGAACAAACAAGAACCAAGCTTCTTCCCATATAGACCTAAAGAAGAACTGAAGAGGTTATATTATTCAATCTTTCAAAGAATATTTACTGTTTATTATGTCCCTGGGGATAGGGCAGATGATAGAGATAAAATAGTGAGCATGAGGAAGGATCATCTTATTTCCAGGAAGAGGATAATGAGGTCTTGCCACAGAATGCTAACTGCAGAATAATAGAAGGAAGAGGGATGATATAGGTGATCATAGACTAAATCTCTTTCAAAGAAGGGAATAACATGTGCAAATTAATTAGGGGAAATAGCCTTGGAAAATATAGATGCAGGCAATTATTGTAATGAAATGCTAGTATGGAAGTAAAAGGAACATGTATTAGAAGCATATACAATATGGTGAATTTCTCTACTGTAAAAAAAATAACAAACACTTGAAAGGTTTTAAACATAGGAGAAAAATTTAGTCTTTAGAAATATTATCATGTAGCACAATGGAAAATGTTCTAGAGGGAATCCATAGGATATAAATGAAATTCAAACAAGGAATTAGATGTGATGCATCTAAATGTAGAAAAGAATTAAGGAAAATGAGTTAGGAAGAACATTGAGAAGAAAAACTGAAAAGATGAGGAGTAGATTGTCTGAGAGGTGAAGTGACATATTTCAAGGCAAGAGTGGTCCACCAAGAGATGGAGAAAAATGAAGGCTTAGAGTGTACTTTGCTTTATGCAAGAAATTGGACTGTTCAGACTTTACCAGAGAATGTTAATGGGGTGGTTGAGATTACCAAAGGATTGCAATGGGACAATATATATGTGGGATTTGAAGAAATGGAGAGTGAATATAATTTGAAAGCACTTCTGAAGGAACAGTCTAATAATGACTCTTCAGTGTATTTAGATTTCATTTTAATCTTAAATTCCAGATGACTGATTATATTCCAACATAAATTTAGATGAAAAAAAAAAAAAAACATTGTTTTGTGGTATTATTCATCACTGTGATAATTGTTTTGTGATATCCGTCACTGCATGTTAATTGTACCTAAAATTCACTCCCACAATATTTCACAAAATACATAGCCATCTGCTCTGTTCACTGTACAATACCAGGCAGGATATTCTAATGAAATTCCAGCAGAAAAGTACAGAGAGAAGCAGCTTTGAATGCCTAACGTCTGGGCTTAAAAACTTATCAGCAATATAATTTGCCATTGGTATTCAGACGGAAAGGATAAGGGAGCTTTTGGTGAAAGAAGAGATTTTACCAGTGTTATATATAACGGAGATGGAGTATAAAGGTAAGGTGCTCTCCACTAAACTTACATATTCCTTTACTCAGTGGTCAACACTTGTTGTTGTTGTTGTTATGTGCCGTCGAGTCGGCCCCGACTCATAGCGACCCCTCCTTGGGTTTCCGAGGCAGTATCACTACGGAAGTAGGATTGCCCAACCTTCCTTCCGAGGAGTGGCTGGTGGGTTTGAACCGCCAGCCTTCTGGTTAGCAGTCAAGTGCTTTAGCCACTATGCTACCAGAGCTCCTTTAGGAGAAGAAATAAAATGAAAATTACTTGGGTAGTAGATTAAAGATAAGAAAGAACTTATGAAATAACAGCATAAGGAGTTGAATTTAACCATATAGTATTGAAATTAAACCAAAGTGAATTTTAAAAAATGCAAAATAAAACAAATGAAAAATTGAAAATGAAAATTCAAGAAAGTTTGGACTGCTATTATTATTATTAGATGCCATTAGTCCTGTGCTATCCTCAGAATTATTGCTATGTTTGACCCTGTTGTTGCAATATTTTTCACCAACACCATAATTCAAAGGTGTCAAGCTTTCTTTGTTCTTCTTTATTCATTGTCAGCTTTCACATGCATATGAGGTGATTGAAAATACCATGGCTTGGATCAGGTTTACTTTAGTCCTCACTTTAAAGAGGTCTTTTGTAGCTGATTTACCTAATGAAATATATCACATGAGTTCTTGACTGCGATTTCCATGGACAAAGATTGTGGATCCAAGTATAATGAAATCCTTGAAAATGTCAATATTTTCTGTTTCTTATGATGTTGTTTATTAGTTCAGTTGTGAGGATTTTTGTCTTTTTTATGTTGAGGTATCATCCATACTCAAGGCTGTAGTCTTTGATCTTTGTTGATAAGTGCTCCAAGTCCACTTGACTTTCAGCAACCAAGGTATGTCATCAGCGTATCATAGGTTGTTAATGAATCTTCCGCCAGTCCTGATACTGCTTTCTTCTTCATACATTCCAGCTTCTAACTTTGAGGAGGAGCTCTTCCCAGTAGTGTATTGAGTGTATTCCAACCTGAAAGGTACCATCTCAGACAATGTTTCACTGCTACTCATAAAGTTTTCAATGGCCAACTGTCAGAAGTAGATCTGCAGGTCCTCTTTCCCTGTCTCTCTTAGTCTAGAAGCCTGCTCAAACCTGTCACCATGGGTGACCCTGATGATACTTGAAATAACAGCGGCCTACTTTCCAGCATCACAGCAGCACACTTTCCACCACAGTACAACAAATGGACAGACATGTGGTAGAAGGCTGAACTAGGATTACTCAAATAAATGTCTTAAAGTAATCTCCTGATGCCAATATCCTAGAAGACAGAGAATTCAATTCAAATTATATTGTAAAATATTGGGTTTTCAGATAAAGGAATGAAATATATGTAACTGCTTAGTTTTTCAAATCTGTATCCAATACTAACTGATTTAGATATCTGCACTCTCATTTCTAATATCTGAATTTTTCATGCAGACTGGGCAGCAGTCAAGAATCAGTGATGAAAAATTATACATCTGTAACTACATTCATCCTCCTGGGACAGACTGATGACCCACACTTGCAGGTTCTACTGTTTTTCTTTCTATTTATCACATACATGTTGAGTGTAACTGGAAATCTGACCATCATCACACTAACCTATGTGGATTCACACCTTAAAACTCCAATGTATTTTTTCCTTCAAAATTTTTCCTTCTTGGAAGTCTCATTCACAACTACTTGTATTCCCATATTCCTTTATAGCCTATCTACTGGAGATAGGACAATTACCTATAATGCTTGTGCCAGCCAATTATTTTTTATTGATCTTTTTGGAATAACAGAGTTTTTCCTCCTTGCCACTATGTCCTATGACAGATATGTGGCCATTTGTAAGCCTCTGCATTATATGGCCATCATGAACAACAGAGTCTGCATCATCTTTGTCCTTTGTTGTTGGACAACAGCTTTGATGCTGATCCTTCCACCTTTGAGCCTTGGTTTCAATCTAGAATTCTGTGACTCAAATACTATCGATCACTTTTGCTGTGACCCATCACCTATCCTGAAGATCTCCTGCTCAGACACGTGGTTATTAGAGCAGATTGTTGTAATTTGTGCTGCGTTGATACTAATGATCACATTGGTTTGTGTAGTGCTGTCCTACACATACATTATCAGAACCATTCTCAAATTCCCTTCTGTTCAACAGAGAAAAAAAGCCTTTTCTACCTGTTCTTCCCATATGATTGTAGTAGTCATCACCTACGGTAGCTGCATTTTTATTTATATGAAACCTTCAGCGAAGGACGAAGTAGATATTAATAAAGGTGTGTCAGTGCTCATGTCATCTGTTTCTCCCACATTAAATCCATTTATTTACACATTGAGGAACAAACAAGTGAAAGAAGCCTCCAATGACTTAATCAAAAGGATTGCCTTAATCTCAAAAGAAAAATAAAATTCTTAAATTGACATGTGAAGTCAAATATAAATATTGGAATTAATGTTTCTGATCTTTAAATGTTTCTGTTATGGCTAACAAAATATCTTTTAGCATCCTGTTCTGTATGTAGTCCAATAAGATACTCTTTCTCAAATTATTCACTCATTAATTTGTTAATTTGTTTAATATTAAAGTACAGAGTGCACGTTATCTGTCAGATAGCATACATTCTTTTATTTTAGCACCCTGATTATGTCACTCATTTTTTTATGCTCTCTTAACTAACCTCTATTAGAAAATCATCACACTTTAAAAGAATATGGAAAGGGATATCCCTGAAATGGATTTGTGTTTATATTTCTAAAACAGTTTTGTTGTGGTTTAATATGGTAATAGAGCAACACTCCTTGTGATATCTTCATACTCAAGAGTTCAAAATGAAAAACGATACCCTGAGACAAATCAATCAAAAGAGCAAAGATAGAAATCTCATTTCCACTGGCAAGGTAAATTTTACCAAAGAAGTCATGATGCCTTGAGTGGAGTGAAAGCAGGAGACTACCAGGAGATGGAAGAGGGGAAGAGCAGGAATTCAGAATATAATGATAAACAAAGGAAAGGAGTCTGTAATATCTGCAGTGACAGGGAGCTATGTGAGTAATGTTCTGCCTATATTTTAAAAGGATAACAGCCTGTTGTGTAGAGAAATGATGTGGGAGGATATAGTTTGTACCATCAAAATTAGTTACAATGAAATTTTAAAAGTTCAAGCAAGACATAGTTATGGCTTGGATCAAGCTGAAAACATGATAGAAGTAGTCGGAAAATGATCAGGTTAAGAGTATGTTAAAAAGATGGCACCAAACTAACTTGATGGATGGCAATGTGAATGTGAATGTAAGAATTAATTTAGGATTTTTGATATAAGAAAATAGTAGAATTTGGAGCTGCCATGAGTAAAAATTGTGGGTGATTAATTTTGTCTGGGATATCAAGAATCTCATTTAGTCATGTTAATTTTGAGATGTCTACTATATATTCAAGAGGATACATCAAGAAGGCAGGTGGTGTATCAATGCAGGGAAAAAGTAAAGAATGACGATACAAATTTTTTGGTTATAAATACTTGTTGCTGCTCTTCAGTGCTGTTGAATCAGCTCTGACTCATAGCAACCCCATGTACACAGAACAAAATACTGCCCAGTCCTGCACCATCCTCACAGTCATCGCTATGCTTGAAAGCATCATTGCAGGCATTGTGTCAATCCATTTTATTGAGGGTCTTCCCTTTTTTTTGTTTACCTTCCACT
The DNA here is from genome assembly GCF_000298275.1 of Orycteropus afer afer. Taxonomy (NCBI): domain Eukaryota; kingdom Metazoa; phylum Chordata; class Mammalia; order Tubulidentata; family Orycteropodidae; genus Orycteropus; species Orycteropus afer. Next base: position 33,934 of record NW_006922669.1, read on the forward strand.
TTTCTAAGCATGATATCCTTCCCCAGGAACTAGTCCCTCTAATAACATGAACAAAATATGGGAGAAAAGTCTGGCCATTATTGCTTCTAGGAAATATTCTGCCTGTACAATTTCCAAGACAGATTTGTTGGTTCCTTGGGCATTTCCTGCTATATTCAATATTGTTTGCCAACAGCACAATTCAAATGCATCATTTCTTCTGTGGTCTTCTTTATTCACTGTCCAGCTTTCACATGCATATAAGGCTATTGAAAATTCTATGGCTTGAGTTAGGGACACCTTAGTCTTCAAAGTGACATCTTCACTCTTTAACACTTTAACTTGTTCATTTTCTGCTGATTTGCCCAGTACAATATGACATTTGATATTTCGACTATTGCTTCCATGGGTGTTGATTGTGGCTCCAAGTAAAATGAAATCCTTGACAATGTCAATCTTTCCTCCATTTATCATGATGCTCCTTCTGGTCCAGTTGTGAGGATTTTTGTCGTCTTTATGTTGAGATGCAATCCATACTGTGTCTTTGATTTTCATCAGTATGTGCTTCAAGTTCTCTTAGCTTTCAGCAAGCAGGGTTGTGTCATCTGAATATCGCTGGTTGTTAATGTGTGTTCCTCCAATGCTGTTACTGTGTTCTTCTACATATAGTCCAGCTTCTCAGATTATTTGCTCAGCACACAGATTGCATAAGTAGAATGAAAGGATACAGCCATGATGGACACCTTTTCAGATGTTAAACTATGCAGTATTTCATTGTTCTGTTTGAATGTCTTCCTCTTAGTTTATGTACAGGTCTACATGAGCACAAGGAGCTCTGGTAGCATAGTACCTAAGGCACTTGACTGCTAACCAGAGGCTGGTGGTTCAAACCCACCAGCCACTCCTCTGAAGGAAGGTCTGGCAATCTACTTCCACAGTGATACTGCCTCAGAAATGCAAGGAGGGGTCGCTATGGGTCAGATCTGACTCGAGGGCACATAACAACAACAACATGAGCACAATTGAGGAGTATTCTGGAATTCCCATTCTTTGTAATATTATTCATAATTGGTTATCCATAATTCCACACAGTGGAATGTCTTTGCAAACTCAATACAACACAGGTGTATATAATTCTGGTATTTGCTTTCAGCAAAGATCCATCTGACATTAACAATGGTATCGCTCAGTCCATGTTCTCTTCTGAATCTGGCTTCAACTTCTGGTAGTTCTCTGTCAATATACTGCTGCAAGTGTTTTTGAATAATTTTCAATAAAATTTTACTTACATGTGATATTAATGATATTGTTCAATAGTTGCCACATTCTGTTAAGTCACTTTTCTTCAGAATGGGCACAAATATCGTATTTTCCTGTCAGTTGGCCAGAGTAGCTGTCTTCCAAATTACTTGGCATAGACGAGTAAATGCCTCCAGCACTGCATCTGAATACCATTTCAGTGGGTATTCTGTCAATTCCTGGAGCCTTGTTTTTCTCCAATTCCTCAGTGCAGGTTGGACTGCTTTCTTCAATACCATTGGTTATTGATCACATGCTACCTCCTGAAATGGTTGAAGGTTGACCGGCTGTTTTTAGGACAGTGATTATGTGTATTCCTTTCATTGTTTTTGATGATTCCTACATCAAATGCTTCAATGTTGCAACTTGAGGCTTGAAATTTTTCTTCAGTTCTGTCAGTTTGAGAAATCCCAAGCACATTTTTCTCTTTTGGTTTCCTAACTCCAGGTCTTAGCGTATTTTATAAAACTTGTCTTTGTCTTCTCAAACCACTCTTTCAAATCTTCTGTTCAGCTCTTTTATGTCATCATTTCTTTAATTAGCTTTAGCTACTCTCAGTTCAAGAGCAAGTTTAAGTGGCTTCTCTGATATACATTTTGGCCATGTCTTTCTTTCCTGTCCTTTTAATGACCTTTTGCTTATTTCGTTTATGACATCCCTGATGTCATCCCACAACTCATCTGGTCTATGGTCATCAATGTTCAATGCATCAAATCTATTCTTCAGATGATCTTCAAAGTCAGATGGGGTATATTCAAGGCCATATTTTGGCGCTTATAGACTTATTTTAATTTTCTTCAGCTTCAAATTAAACTTGCATATAAGCAGTTGATAGTCAATTCCATAGTCATCCCCTGGCCTTGTTCAGACACATGTGTACTTCATTTGATTCCTGTATATTCCATAAGGTGAGGTACTTGTGTATAGTCACCATTTATGTTGCTGAAAAATGACATTTGTGGAGAGTTCTGGCAAGATGATGGAATAGGCAGACAAATTACACAGACTCACTGCAATAAAGCTATGACAAACCAATTGAAACTGATACAGAATATGAACTTGGAACACTGAGCTTTGAAGGCAAGAATAAAGAAGATTAAATACAAACTAATAGAAGAACCTGAATGAAAACAATGAGAAAGGAGACAAAGAGTTCCAGACTGCTGACTGTCCAAAGGGCACAGCCATTTTGAATATTTCCTAGAAACAACCTGGGAATCATCTCTGCTGACTAAGGACTAAATGGGCAAGGACTGCATTGGTGCCTGACAACCAGAAAGAAAAACAACAAAGAAAGAGACAAACAGACTTGTGGAATTCCAGCAGATCTCCTGACAGTTCAGCCATTTTGAATATTTGCAACCAGTGTTCTTATCTGGATGGTGACCTAGGAATAGGCTTCACTTGTTGAGGACAACATGGGCAGCCACACTGGAGGCTGATGACTAGAAAGTGGTTTTCTCATTTTTTGTGTGTAACTGACTAGAAGGCAGTAATTGTTCTAACATGAACAAACCATACCTGCACATCCTGAAGCCTCACAACTGAATGAGGTCACCACTTGCTTTTGCACCAACTGACCAACAATAGATAGTAGACAATACCAGTGCAACTCACCCTCAACTGCTCCTTTTGAACAGCCAACCAAAATCTGTGTACACATTCTCAACCTCTATTGCACCCACCAGGAGACAGGTGGTGGGTACCTCATTGCTAACAAATAGCAAACAGAAGAGCACAGTACCCTGCTCACACAGATATATCAAAACAAAATAAAGAAAAAAAATCTTGGTAAAAACAAACCAATATGAACCACAAATTAAACATAAATACAACAACACCACTGTGTTTCAGAGACAGAAGACCATCACAATCCACAAAAATAAATAAATGAATGAATAAATAAACAAATAAATAATCAAGATAAAATAGTAGAAACAATGGACCCAGATTCAAACCAAGAAAACATCCCTGACAAAGAAGCAACATTGAGCTCCCTGATAAGGAATTAAAAAGACTTACATTTTGGTACCAAAATGAAGGACAACACAGACAAAACTCTAAAACAATTTAGAAAAATAGTGCAAGAACAAATGAAGAAACTAAATAAAAAATTAGAAAAAATGCAAAAACAACAAACACAAATCCAGAAGATGAATACTAAGATTTCAGAAAATCATTGAATGGTCAAGGAAGTAGAATCGAATCAATGGAAGACAGAATTAATGAGATTGAAGACAAATACCTCAATACTACTTTGTTAAGGAAACAATCAGACAAAAGATTAAGCAAAATGTAGAGGGCCTAAGACTCATGTGGGATATCATCAAGAGGACTAACCTACATCTAATAAGAATTCCAGAAGAGGAATAGACAAATAAAACCACAGAGAAAAATGTTGAAGATTTGATCAAAGAATGTTTCCCTAATATGATGAAAGACAAGAATATATCTCTTCAAGAAGTTCAGCAAACTCCAAACAGGATAGACCCCAAAAGAAAAGCACCAAGACATATAATCAAGCTCACCAAAATCAAAGACAAAGAATCCTGAAAGCAGCATGGGCAAAATGAAAAGTTACCTATAAATGGCAACCAGTAAAAGTAAACTCTGATTTCTCAGTAGAAACCATGCAGGCAAGAAAGTAATGGGATATGCCCTGGTAGACGGACAGTTGCAGTGAAATCAAGAAGCACGAGACAGAATGGCAGTCTTACCTGGCCCACAGAGTGAGAAAGGTGAGTGACCTTGGTCAGAAGGCTTGCTGACGGAGTGGGGTGCACCTAGATGTATTTTTCAGCAGAGCTAAAAGAACTTTGTAACACTTTCCCAAGCAGGGAAGTAGCCAGGCCAAGAGTCTCAGGGCCAGAGAGGTGACCCTGAGGGCAGAGCAGAGGGGAAAATGTCCTATTGAAGAGTTGTATCCTGATCATATTCCTGACCCTGAATTGTAACCTGTTACTTCCCAAATAAACCCCATAATCATGAGTATTGTTTGTGAGTTTTGTGTGGCCATTGCAAAGAATTATCAAACCCAGCAGAGAAGTAGTGAGTACTGTGGGAGTGACAGTTGGTGTCAGAATTGGTAAAAGGCTGGAGGGGGGCAGTATATCTAGACTCATAGGAATAAGCCTTGGGCTGTTGATGGTGATTCTGTCTTCTTCTTGTGAAGTAAGAGGAGGTCAGAAGGTCCTCCCTACCCTTTTTGATTAAAGGATCACTTGAACAAGAGGACATAATTATAATAAATATCTATGTACCCCACTAAAAAACCCCACAATACAGAAATATATTGAGCAGACTTTAGCAGAATTGAAAAGACAAATAGATGAATCCACAGTAATAATAGGAGACTATAATATACCACTTTCAAGAAAACATAGAACTGGAAAGAAATAACAAAGATGCAGAAGAACTAAATAATGCAATCAATGTATCTGACCTTATAGACATCTACAGAGTATTTTACCCAACGACACCAAAATATACATTCTTTTCCAGCACACATGGAACATTCTCCAGGATACATCATATATTACGCCACAAATCAAGCCTCAGTAAATTTAAAAACTTTGGGATATTACAAAACATCATTGCAGTAACAATGCTACAAGATTAGAAATCAATGCTAGGAAGACCAACAGAAAAAGAATAAACACATGGAAACTGAATACCACTGTGGTGTAATAAATTCTATAATGTGGTTTTTCTAGCCATAAGTCTTTGTGAACTCAGTGGTGGAATTTTCCATGAGCAACCAAGTAGCTCCTGATTGTTAGTTATCCACCTGGGGTGTTTCTATTGGGAGCAGCACAAAGTAATTTTCTGGGAAGTTTTCTCTCTCTCGGGTGTATGGAATTATGATGTTGGGATTGGTTAGTTTGGCTACTCTGCCAGGCTCAATAGGAGACCTCCTAGAGGCAGAAGAAGTCTCTCTGACTGCTGGCTGAGAAAGACATGCTACTGAGAGACAACACACTCCTGAGAGAAACAAACTGCTGAGAGAGAGACACCGAGAGACATGCACTGCTGGGAGAGAGACTGAGAGAGACTGTTGGCCGAGAGATGGTGGGCTGACGGAGACTGAGCATTGTTGCTGAACTTGCATTGTAGCCTGGTGTTTCCCTAATACTGTTACTTCCCAAATAAACCCCATAATCTGTGAGTTCTGTGTGGCCACTGAAACAAATTATCAAACCCAGCAGAGAGGTGGTAGGTCCTGCGGGAGGAACGGTTGGTATCAGGGTTGTTGAAAGGGCTGGAGGGAGACAGCATGTCTGGCCTCACAGGAATTAACCTTGGGCTATTTATATTGGTTCTGTCTTCCTCTTGTGGGATTAAAGGAGGTCAGAAGATGTGGCCTCCTTTACCCTTTGGCAACCACACTTCTGAACAATGACTTGGCAATAGAAGAAATAAAAAATGTACTTAAAAATTTCTTAGAATTAAATGAGAATGAAAACACAACATACCAAAATCTTTGGGACAAAGCAGAAGCAGTGATCAAAGGGCAATTTATAGCAATAAATCACACATCTAAAAAGAAGAAAGAGCCAAAATCAATACCTCAACCCCACATCTACAACAATTAGTAAAAGAGCAGCAAAAAAAAAAAAAAAAAAAAAAAAGCCTACAGTCACCAGAAGGAAAGAAATAATAATGATTTATGCAAATATGAATTAAGCAGAAAATAGAAAGACAATAGAAAAAATCAACAAGACTAGAAGTTGGTTCTTTGAAATGATTAATAAAATCTACAAACCACTGGCAAACTTAACAAAAGAAAAAACAGAAGATTCAAATAATACAAGTAAAACATGAAAGGGGTGACATTACAATAGAACCAACCAAAATAAAAAGAATAATTTCAGCATATTATGAAGAATGGTACTCCAACAAATTTGAAAACCTAGATGAAATGGACATATTTCTACAAACATGCTACTTACCTAAACTAACACAGAGTGAGGTAGAAAACATGAACATACCCATAACAAAGAAATAAATTAAACAGGTCATAATAAAATTACCAACCAAAAAAGTCCTGGCCCAGGTGGCTTCACTGGAGAAATCTACCAATCATTAAGAGAGGAGCTGACATCAATCCTACTCAAACTATTCCAGAAAATATGAAAGGATGGAATCCTCCAAAATTCATTTTTTCAAGCAAGCATAACCTTGATACCAAAATCAGGCAAAGCTACCATTAGAAAGGAAAACTACAGACCAATATCTCTCACAAAAATAGATGCAAAAAATGTTAACAAAATCCTATCCAATAGACTCCAACAACATATCAAAAAATAATACATCATGACCAAATCAGATTCATACCAGTTATATAAGGATGGTTCAACATTAGAAAAACAATAAACATAATCCATAACATAAGTAAAATAAAGGAAAAAGATCACATGATCATATCAACAGATGCAGAAAAGGCATTTGATAAAATCCAACACCAATTCCTGATTAAAAAAAAAAAAAAAAAACTCTCAGAAAAATAAGAATAGAAAATACATTCCTCAATATAATAAAGACATATATGTGAAACCAACAGTCAACATTATTCTCAATGGAGAGAGACTAAAATCATTTCCCTTGTGAACAGGAATAAGACAAGGATGCCCTCTATCTCCCCTTCTATTCACCATCGTATTGGAAGTCCTAAACAGGTCAATAACACAAGAAAGGGAAATGAAAGCCATCCAAATTGGGAAGGAAGAAATAAAATTATCCCTATTTGCAGATGATATGATTCTGTACATAGAAATCCCAAGAGACTCAGCAAGAAAACTACTGGAACTTATTGAAAGATTTAGCATACTGGCAAGACACAAGATCAACAAACAAAAATCAGTTGGATTTCCACCAGCAAAGAGATCTCTAAAAAAAGAAATAAGGAAATCAGTACCATTTACAATAACTACCAAGAAGATAAAATACCTAGGGATAATTATTTCCAGGAATACAAAATATCTCTGCAAAGAAAACTAAAAAACACTACTTCAAGGAATGATAAGAGATCAACATCAATGGAAGAGCAAACCATGTTGAAAAATTCTATCATGAAGTCTCTAGTGTTGTTTCTATCACCGAGGACATATTTTCTCATTACCAAAGCTTCCTCTTTGTTTCCAACTTTCAAACTTCAATCACCAGTAATTACCAATGCATCTTGATTGCATGTTTGAAAAATTTCAGACTGCAGAAGTTGATAAAACTCTTCAATTTCTTCATCTTTGGCTTTAGTGCTTCATGTGTAATTTAAAACTGTGCAATTGGATGAGTTGTTTCAGGAAATGATTGTCTGGGCATGAGAACTCCATGAAACCTGTTATGATAATCAAGAGGATGATGATATAGAGGCGATAAGTGTAAATGAGTAGTGATACGGGGAAAGAACCAAAAGAATTTGATGTGTCAGAGTCCAAATGTCGAGTGAAAAACACAAATAGACAACAACAAACATCTTTTCAAGAAACTGAGAATGCTGTTATATTTATACAAATAGAGATTAAAAAAAATATATATATATTGTTACCAAATGTGCATTAAGTGGATAGAAGGGAACAAAAGCTGAATTTGAGTGGATTCAAATATGTTTGTGTGAGAATATGTAAGTACACAAAGCAGGTAAAAATCTCTCTCAGAATGTAACAAACAAAAATGTTTGTTCTGTTAGTTAATTATGGTTTCAGTAGGAAGACAGAAGGAATTAACAATTGGAAAGTAGACTGGGAAGAGTCAGGGGAATCTTTATATTTGGCTCTTTACTCATGTTTTGGAATGTTGTAAAGTTAAAATGTGCCCATGTATTCATGCAGTGCTTCTGTAACACACAAGATAATGATAAAATGAAGGTTATAAAGAAGTTACAATAAAAATAATAAATGATTCTGAAACTGAAAATTTTATTTTTAACAAATTCTTATAGCTCATCACTAGTAGCTTTGAAAAAAGACTATACTTACTTTTTACAATCCTCAACAGAAGTAACCACTTTTTCTTCCTTTTCACTTCATTCTCCACATACAAGAAATTTCTTTTAGAGCCCATATAAGGTAGTATTTTTTATCTCCAGTGTTTGTACATTGTTTCCGCTGCTTTGAATATTCTTATTCTCACTCTTTATATCGCAAAACTCAGAAGAAACTTATTCACAGAGTTCATATCGATGGCTCTGAAAGAAAAAAAAATCACCCTGGTCTTGTACCTCCTCTATAGCAGTTGTTAACTCTGTCAAGTAGGCCACTGACTCATGGTGACCTCATGTACAACAGGACTGGACAATTGTGATTCATAGGATTTTCATTGGCTGACATTTCAGAAGTAGATCACCAGCTTTTTTTTTTTTTTTTTCTAGTCTGCCTTGGTCTGGAAGTGCTACTGAAACTTATTCAGCATCATAGCAACATGTAAGCCCCCACTGAATTACTGTTTTGAATGTGAGTCTCCTGCATGGAAGGTGAGAATTCTGTAGTGAACCATCACTGTCCCCAACCCCATGGCCATGCCATCTAATACTTGAACATCTTCAATGCTATTATTGTCTCTTCCTTGTATCCAGAACCCCTTATGTCTTTAACAACTTTGGGGAAATTTGCATATGTAATAAATTGGACTTCCTGTGCAACAAGAATTGTATATATGGAATGGGAATAGGTAGAAATGGTTCTCTGAAACAGAAAACAGAAAGATTCAAAATGTACAACAAGGCCCTTCGACTATAATCTTTATTCTATTTACTCTCATTTCATGAAAGAAGGATTATGCTTATATTGGGATTGGAGATTTTCGTACCTTCCTATGAAAATGAAGGGAACATTTGAGGACTTATATAATCAACTTCCACCACTCATCTGTCAGTTTGTCCTACTGGGGTGACTTGTGTATTGCTGTGAGGCTGAAGCTATCCCACTAGTATTTCAGATATCAGCAGGGTCATCCATCATAGGCAGGTTTCAGTGGAGTTCTCAGACTAAGACAGATTAGGAATGAGGAAGGGCCCACATACTTCTGAAATAACTGGTCAGTGAAAAACTTTTGAATAGCAGTGAAACACTATCTATATATTAGTGATAAACTTTAGGAATAGCCCTGAAACATTTTCTGATATAGTGCCAGAAGATGACACCATCAGGTCAGAAGTCACTCAAAATACAACTGGGGAAGAGCTGTCTACTCAAAGCAGTTGTTGTTGTTGTTGTTATGTGCCATCAAGTCGGACCTGACTCATAGCAACCACTCCTGGGGTTTCCAAGGCAGTTTCACTATGGAAGTAGATCGTCCAACCTTCCTTCTGAGAAGTTGCTGGTGGGTTTGAACCACTAGCCTTCTGGTTAGCAGTCAAGTACCTTAGGCACTACACTACCAGAGAGTCAATATTAATGATTGGGAGCAAGTAAAGCTTTCAAGACCTCCATTTGCTGCTGGGCATGACTCAAAATGGGAAGAAAGAACTGTAAATATACATTAATAATAGGAACATGGAATGTACAAAGTATGAATCTAGGAAAATCAGAAGTTGTCAAAAATGAACTGGAACTCATAAAGATTGATATTCTAGGCATTAGTTAACTGAAATGGATAGTAATGGACATTTTTAATCGGACAATCACGATCCAATATGATGAGAATGACCAATTGAAGATGAATGATGTGGCATTCATCATCACAAAGAATGTTTCAGGATCCATTGTGAAGTAAAATGATGTCAGTAATATAAGGAAGTAATGCATCCCTACAAGGAAGACCAGTTTATACTACTATTATTCAAATTTACTCACTAACCACCAAAGCTAAAGACAAGGAAATTGAAGATTTTTACCAACTTCTACACTCTAAAATTGGCCAAACATGCAACTAAGATGCATTGATTGTCACTCGTGATTGGAATGTAAAAGTTGGAAACAAAGAAGAATCACCAGTAGTTGGAAAATATGGCCTTGGTGATAGAAATGATGCTGAAGATTGCATGATAGAATTTTGAAAGACCAATGACTTATTGATTTCAAATACTTTTTTTCAACAACATAAATGTTGGCTATACACATGAAACTCACCTGATAGAATACACAGGAATCAAAGCAACTACATCTGTAGAAAGAGGCAATGGAGAAGCTCACTATCTTCAGCCAAAAGAAGGTCAGGAGCTGACTGTGGAACAGACCAATTGCTCAAATGCAAGTTCAAGTTGAAGCTGAAGACAATTAAAACAAGTCCATGAGAACCAAAATATGACCTTGGATATACCCCACCTAAATTTTATAGACCATCTGAAGAACAGATTTGATGCATTGAACAAAAATGACAGAAAACAAGAAGAATTGTGGTATGACATAAAGAACATCATCCATGAAGACAGCAAAAGGCATTTTCCTGGAAAGGAAAAGAAGAAAAGACCAAAATGGATGCCAGGAGAGACTGAAAATTGCTCTTGAATGGAGAGTAGCTAAAACAAAAAGAAGACATGACAAGATAAAAAAGCTGAGCAGAAGATTTCAAAGAGCAGTTTGAGAAGACAAAATCAATTATTACAATGAAATGTGCATAGAACTAGAGTTAGAAAATCAGAAGGGAAGAACATGCTCAGCATTTCTTGAACTGAAATAACTGAAGAAAAAATTCAAGTCTCAAGTTGCAATACTGAAAGATTCTATGGGCAAAATATTGATGTATATAGGAAACATCAAAAAAAGATGGAAGGAATACACAGAGTCACTGTACCAAAATGAATTAGTCGATGTTGAATCATTTCAGGATGTAGCATATGATCAAGCATCAATGATATTGAGAAAGAAATTCAATCTACACTGGAAGAATGGACAGAAAAAAAGGGGGGGGGGGCTCCAGGAATTGATGGAATACCCATTGAGATGTTTCAACAAATGGATGCTACGCTGGAGGCACTTACTCTTCTATGTCAAGAAATTTGGAAGACAGTCACCTGGCCAACTGACTGGAAGATATCTCTATTTGTACCCATAAAGAAAGGTGGCCCAACAGAGTATGAAAATTATTCAACAATATCACTAATATCACATGCAAGTAAAGTTTTGCTGAAGATAATTCAAAAATGGTTACAGCAGCATATTGACAGACAACTTCCAGAAATGCAAGCTGGATTCAGAAGAGGTTGTGGAATGAGGAATTCATTGCTGATATTAGATGGCTCTTGGCTGAAAGCAAAGAATATTAGAAAGATGTTTATTTGTATTTTATTTACTATGCAAAAGCATTTGACTATATGGATTATAACAAATTATGGATAGCATTGAGAAGAATAGAAATTCCAGAATATTTAATTGTTCTCACTAGGAGCCTGTACATAGACAAAGAGGCTGTAGTTCGATCAGAACAAGGGGATATTGCATGATTTAAAATCAGGAAGGGAGTGAATTAGAGCTGTATCCTTTCATCATACTTATTCATTCTGTGTGCTGAGCAAATAATCTGAGAAGCTGGACTATATGAAGAAGAACACAGCATCAGGATTGGAGAAAGACTCATTAACAGCCTGCAATATGCACATGACACAACCTTGTTTGCCGAAAGTGAAGATAACTTGAAGCACTCACTGATGGAGATTAAAGACGATAGTCTATAGTATGGATTACACTTCAACATAAAGAAAATGAAAATCCTTATAACTGGACCAATAAGCAGCATCATGATAAATGAAGAAAAGACTTAAGTTGTCAAAGATTTCACTGAGAGTTTGAGAAACTGAGCACAATTTTCAGCAGTCCCATAGGAATGTTGTTTTTAATTAAGGCCAAATTAATTCCAACTCATGGTGACTCCGTGTGTACAGAGTAGAACTGCTCTACAGGATTTTCAAGGCACTGACCTTTTTGAAGCAGATTGCAAGGCCTGTCTCGAAGCAACTCTGCATGAGCTCTGAGTGCCAAATTTTCGTCTAGTAGTCAATGTTCAATTGTTTGCACAGGGATGCCCCCATGGGAATAAAAATATAAAAAAGAAATTCCAAGGAGAACGGACCCTGGTAGATATCTCCTAATTTCAATTGATGCCAGTGAATGACTACACTCTACGAGTAAGAGATCATATAAAGATGGAACTGTATAATATAATGGTGATTGATATCCGGAGTTCTTTACCTTATACAATGAGACTAGATTTATACCTGGCCTTTTGTAAAGAAGGCCTATGTAATCAAAGATAGACTTCACATATATCACAATAAGAAAATATTTTAAAAGAAAGTCTTCTAAAATCCCTTGTTTGTTCACTTTTGAGTGATATGATCAATAGAAGCCCTTGAAAGGAAAACAAAATCATGGGAGATATATTGGATTAATTCTTCCCTATTTCCTTCTTCGTTTGGTGATTTGTTTTTTTCAGTATTCATACCTCTAAGAAAATAGATTCTGATAGAGGACTCTCATTCCACAGGGCCAATTTTCATTGGCTTTGTTAATGGTATATTATTTCCTTGTCTCTGTAATCTTTGAGATAGTAGCAATATTCTCCTTTGGGAGTTCTCTGGATGGCTTTTGTTGTTGTTGTTAGTTACTCTCAAGTTGTCTTGACTCATGGTGATTTATGTCACTTTGCTATTTAGTGGGAGATGTACATACAAGATTGAGTTAAAGGATGTCCTGGAAGCATGAATACATCAAATGAGAAGGTGGCTCAGAGTCTATTACTTTACATTGACTCCCCTTTCTTGACTCACATCTATAGCCTCATAAGATGTCCCCTATGACAAGTTAATTATGAAAAATAATTGAGGATTAGTTTACAGATGGTTTTGCATGATATTACCCACTGCCATCGAGTGGATTCTGACTCATAGCAACCCCCATTGTGTTTGCAAGGTTATAAGTCTTTATGGAAGTAGATTGCCTCATCTTCTTCAGGTGGAGCAGCTGATGGGTTTGAACCACAGACCTTCTGGTTAGCAGCCTAAAGCCTTACCCACTATACCACCAGAGCTCCTTTGTATGATATTACATATGTGGATATTTGTTTCACTTGGAAAGAGAAATGACCAGAGTGGCAGACCTATGCAAATTTATGGATAGTGGCTAATGTCTTGTCTGATTGGTCAGAGAGTTAGAAGGAACCTACTTCTAAAACTGGTGACTAAGATCTTGAGAAATAGTTATGTGCCTAGGATCCTTTAAGTATTCATAGATGGTAAAGGTATTTGTGTTTCATGTGAATAATCACTGAAGAGTAATATCAATAGAGGAAGATATTAATAATCAAGAGGAAAAATACAACATGTTCTGTGCTTGTCACTGAGTCTATTTTTCCAGTTCCTCTGTCCTTACTCAGTGGGTTAATGAATAAAGTTCATTAACAGTGATGAACATTATGAATGGGATTAACAATATTGGCTTCATTCAAAATGATTGACTTGGCTTCAGCCACTGCTGTGTGCCCAACCTGCCAAAAGCAAAGAGTAACACTAAATTTTTGTAATAGCACCATTCCCTGGAATGATAAGTAGCTATCTCATGAAAGATGATTACATTGGACAATTTGAATCATAAAAGTGGTAGCACTTCGTTTTCTCTAAAATGTTTATATTGATATAGATTTGTCTTCTTTTTAATGATGCTTTTGCTAAAACTATCCTCTGTGATCTTAATGAATGTCTTATCCAAATTCATGATTTAACATACAACATTCCTCTTAACAAGAGAATTCATCTTACAGCAAATTAAATTCAGTAATTGTCTCATGCTCATGAAACTCTTCTTTTATCACCCTGAAGCAATTGGTCTGGTAGAACTGTGGCATCACCTATTGAAGACATCAGTCAGAGTGACAGCTGAGTGTCAATATTTTTCAGGTCTTCAGTAATGTCCTCTTGATGTCGGATATGCTCTTAGTCAGTAATCAATATATTTGATATGCTATTTCTCCCAAAGCCTGGATTATGATTGGAGAATCATGCTAGGGAAAATATATTGTCTTCTTTCAATGTTACCCTATTGATGTGTCAATGGAATTTTTGTTCCTCATCTGTGCAACTTCAGTGTCTACTGGTTTATATAGGTCTCAGTTCCCAAATATAGAATGCTTTCATCAGGCCAGCAACGCAGCAATAATTTCATTATATAGAATTTGAGACTATTGCTTCTCCGCTTTGTATTT
>NW_006922669.1:50832-51511 GCF_000298275.1 Orycteropus afer afer
CAGCCACTCCTCGGAAGGAAGGTTGGGCAATCCTACTTCCATAGTGATACTGCCTCGGAAACCCAAGGAGGGGTTGCTATGAGTCGGGTTTGACTGGACGGCACATAACAACTCTTTCCAAAAGTAAATATGCAAAATATTCTCTTGTGCCAATAGTGAATAAATTATGTGTTTCCTAGGTAGCATAGTGCCTAAGGCATTTGACTGCTAACCAGAAGGCTGGCAGTTCAAACCCACCAGTCACTCCTTGGAAGAAGGACTGGGCAATCTATTTCCATAGTGATTCTGCCTTGGAAACCCAAGTGGGGATCACTATGAGTCAGAATGGACTCTATGACAGTGAATGAGTTTTTGGAAGTCAGATATTTTTCATTCATTACTAATTCATTCATTTTTCTCAATACAGAACATACTGATATTTTGAAATTTCTCATTTATACATATTTTTCTCCACAACGTTGTTAATAGAAACTTTGCTTTCCCCTTTGGTGACATAAAGTTACAAAATACTATGTATTGGTTGGATATTTCAGTTTTCTTTATATTAAATGTTATCTTGTTATTTCCCAAAACTGTGAGGAATTGATATTGTATTTAAAATGGTGCATAAATAGTTGAAATTATTTCCTGAAAATTACTGATACAAGTTATTTAATTTTTGTTTTTACTTTTATTTTTT
>NW_006922669.1:52561-59283 GCF_000298275.1 Orycteropus afer afer
AGATGGCCACATAGCGGTCGTAAGACATGGCAGCCAGGAGGAAAAACTCTGTGGCCCCGAAGAGTCCAAAGAAAAATATTTGACTGGCGCAAGCATTATAAGTAATGGTATTGTCCCCAGTTGATAAGCTGTACAAGAATCTGGGAATACACACTGTAGTGAATGAGATTTCTAAGAAGGAGAAGTTTCGAAGGAAAAAATACATAGGTGTTTTAAGGTGGGAATCCGTGAGTGTAAGAACGATTATTGTCAGGTTTCCAACTACACTCAGCATGTAAGTGAAAAATAAGAATATGAAAACCAGGACTTGCATTTGCGGGTCATTTGTAAGTCCCAACAAGATGAATGTTGTTATTGCTGTGTGATTTCTCATTACCTTCAGTTTTATATGCACTCTGCATGTAGCAATCAGGAAGAAAGAATCTGAGATCTTCTCAGTGATCAAAAAGAGCATAACACCTAAAAAAGAACAAACACTGCATTATTCCCTCCTGCTTTCAATTATGGATTCCAGTGATCTTTTATAAATTATAAAAATCTCCTTTGAAAAGTGTTTTTAGCTCTATGGACTTCCTCTGCCAGCAATAATCTCAATCATAACTTCTAGAATCTGGATTTCCTTTTCTGTACTAACATTTTAAAAATTGACTTATATTTTGTTTTAAATTCATAAAGGAATCTCACCATTTCACTGAGTTTATTTATTTCTTTTTTTCTAGAAACACTTTATTTTCAAACTTTTTCCATCACTGTTATTTAACATATGCACACACACACACACACACCATTTTTATGTGTAACCAGTTTTCTACACTTTGGGGATTATTAAGTACAAGCTTAAAATAATTTTGTTTTATTCATCAAAGGTTAAAACTCACCTATGCATTATGCTTTCCAAGTCACTACATTTAAATGAAAGATATTTAAAAGATTAAGTATATTCTCACAGTGACTATCTGTTTCACTCCTGTCTAATTTCCATGCTGTCTATGCATATTGTTTCTGCACATTTACCTGTATTCATTGCCCACATCATTTAAATTCCTGCCAATAAAACCTTCGAAAACACATTTCTCCATTTGCATTCCTCATTTCAATGGAGGACAGACACCATAATCATGTCCATTACTAAAATCAAAAACCTGAGTGCCTCCAGAATCTTTTTAGTTTTCGAGTCTGAGTTACCATTACCTTTTGATGCATCTGACTTATCATTACCTTTTGATTCTACCTCAATCACACTTTATTAATCAGTCTTTTTCATCTCAACAACTACAGAACTCTCTTTCACCTGGATTAAAATTTCCATCCATACACTGACTTTTCTATCTTGTCACGGATTATTGCCATCAATTTTCTACATGGCGACTAAAATAAGGTCCTATATACACCATCTCAAATTCTACAAGATTGGGTCAGGTGCAGCTGATTGTTGAAACCAGATTTTTTTTTTTTCTTACTATAGAATGCAAAAAGAGGAAATTAAATTCAATAAATGCTCTTCATCAGGTTAAGGGAGTATTGGAGGTGATAGGTAGGGTTCATTTAATAAGAATTTAATCAGGTAGTATATTATGGAATAATGTGTTAATAATTATAATTTTGTCTTTTGTATTATTTAAGTGTATATATATTTTTCTCCTTAACTGAAGACAGAAAACACACATACACACACACAAAAGATGATTGAGAGTAGTATCTATTAATTGGGACGAAGGAGTAGAGAGGACAATCTTTGGGGATAACAGAATTTGATTACTGCATTTCTCAAAAAAGAGCATGACTTCAATGCCAGATTGTACTCTTTTGTTCTGACCAGAGTCAAGATCTGTTCTCTCTAGACTACATGCCACCTTTTGACTGCCTCTGTCATTCTATGCATTACAAATCTCTAAAAAAAAAAAAAAAAGATTCACATTGGTGTAGTACCTAAGGCATTTGACTACTAACCAGAAGCCTGGTTGTTCAAACCCACTAGCCACTCAAGACGAAGGAAGGTTGGGCAATCTCATTCCATAGTGATACTGCCTGGGAAACCCAAGGAGGGGTTGCTATGAGTCAGATCTGACTCCACTGCAGTGAGTTTTATTTAAATAGTACTCACTCATTTTGGAACATAAAAATTATAACAAAATAAAAGAAAAGGAAAACATTTTTTCAGAAATACATTTCTATAACATAGTCTAATTGTAGGTTAAGAATTATCGACATACCCTCAGTTAAATCTTGCCTCCGAGAAATCTTTCAATGGTGTATAAATTTGATGATGACAGCAGAATTATTTTTCATGGAAGTAGTCTTTGTAAAAGAAAAGTTTAGTGCTGTTAGGAGAGAGGCAACTATACAGAATTTATTTTATTTTCATTAATGGAAAATATGCAACTATTTTCTTTCATTGCCTTTCTCAAAATTGAACAGTGTGACTTCATTCTCTACTTCATTTCATTCACTACTTTATATTTGCATGTTGTTGTTATGTGCCACTGAGTCGGACCCGACTCACAGAGACCCCTCCTTGGGTTTCCAAGGCGGTATCACTACGGAAGTAGATTGTCCAACTTTCCTTCCGAGGAGTGGCTGATGGGTTTGAACCGCCAGCCTTCTTGTTAGCAGTCAAGTGCTAGGCTTATGCTATTAGAGCATAGGCTATCCAAATTCACTATATACCACACAGGTTGTTGAAGGAAATAGGCATCATTATCTGCATTCCATGAAATTAAGTGACGTGAGCAACATCAAAGTACTTACTCTTATAACAGTCTTTCAGGCTTGCACTGTAGTTTTAAACATACAATTCCTTAGAGGTGCTGACAATTGAATAAGAAGGTTATTTATGGCAGTATCAATGAAGGACTTACACCCATGCTTTCTCCTGAACTATGCTTGTGTTAGCAGACAGCTGTGGGAAGAAAACACAGAATTATCTTGGTTTTCATGTCCTTTATCATTATATATATATATATATTTTCATAGATTTTACCCAACTTTAAAATTGAGAATACAGGGTTTTGAATAGCTAAATAGAAAAAAAGACTACTGAACAAGAAGAAGAAAGCTTGAAAATTTCTTTGGTTCTTGAGGAGGTTGATAATCTGATTCAACCCTCTTAAGAGAGATGAGTTTTATTTTTACGCAAGTTTCTAATTAAGAAGACCAAAGGGATTTTTCTCTAATTAATCTGCAACAAATTTTCTGATATCAACAATGTCAACAAATTAAATTGTCTTTGGTTATTGTGATTAAAAGTAATTGATTTGACATATAATTAACTATGAAAATAAAATAGCAATAGGAACAGTGTCTTTAGAGACTGGGAGATATTCATTGAAGTAAACAAAATATCATCAGTATTCATCTTTTGCCAAAAAATGTTGCATTGTTTGAGTTTTGTCCACATTTTAAAAATTGGAGTGTTGGCTCATCATCTTTCAAGAATTTTTTTTTTTTTTTTTGCACATTATGGGTAATAGCTTTCTTGTTAGTTATGTGAGTTTTGAATATTATATTAATTTTATGTAATTTATATTATTCTATCTGTTATGAATAAGTAGTGAGATGTCTGAATTTTTTTTAAGATTTCCAAATTTGGTCTCATTATTTAGAGAGCTTTACACAACTCCTATCTTATTTACTTATATCTCCTTCTAAAAACTTTAAGTTTCAATTTATTTTCATTTAGAGCTATGCTTATTTAGATCATATTTTACTATAAATTATAAGAAAATCTACCTTTGCCTTTAAGTAATTATTCTGTTGGTCACACTCCATTTATTAAAGATATCATCCTATTTTTCCAAATACTGAATTTGGAAATTCAAGTTTTCAGTCCCTTCTTAGACTACCTATATTTCAATAAAAATAGACTAAAAATCAAATGTTAGAAAAAGATATCCCAAACAAATGCAACCAAAAGAGAGCAGGAGTGGCAGTATTAATTTCTGATAAAATAGGCTTTAAGACAAAAACAACCAAAATAGACAAGGAAGGGCATTATATATTGATTAAAGGATTATTTGAATAAGAGGACATAACCTTAATAAATATCTATGCACACAATGAAAGGGCCCCAAAGCAGACTTTAGCAGAATTGGAAAGAAAAATAGATGACTCCAGATTAATAGTACCAAACCACACTCACTGCCATCAGATTGGATCTGACTCATAGTGACCCCTCCTTGGGTTTCTGAGACAGAATCTCTACAGAAGTAGATCACCCAATCATTCTTCTGAAGAGTAGCTTGTGGGTTTGAACCACCAGCCTTTTGGTTAGCAGTCAAAATGCCTTAAGTACTATGCTCCCAGAGCTCCCAGAGTAATAGTAGGGAACTTTAACACACTACTTTCAGTACGAGATAGAACAACTCAAAAGAAACTCAAGAAAGATGCAAAGAACTAAATAATATGATCAATCAATTTGAACTTATGCACATCTACAGAGCACTCTACCTCAAACAGCAAATTATATGTTCTTTTCCAGCACACATGGAACATTCTCCAGGATTGACCTACTTTAGGCCACAAAGCAAGCCTCCTCAAGCTTAAAAATTTGAGATACTGCAAAGCATATTCTCAGGTCACAATGTTATAAAATTAGAACTCAACACTAGGAAGAGCAACAGAAAAAGAGCAAATATATGGAAATTGAATAAAACCCTCATCAAAAACTACTGGGTAATAGAAGAAATAAATAAGTTTAAAAATTCTTTGAATAAAATGAGAATGAAAACACTACATACCAAAATCTTTGGAACATAGCAAAAGGGTAATTTATAGCAATAGGTGCACACATCAGAAAAGAAGAAAGAGAGAAAATCAACAGCATAACCCAACATCTCCAACAATTAGAAAAAGAGCAGCAAAAAGACCTATGGTCACTTGAATAAAAGAAATAATAAAGATTTGAGCAGAAAGAAATGAAACAGAAAATAGAAAGATGAGAAAGAATCAACAAGAATAGAAATTGGTTCTTTGTAAAGGTTAATGAAATCAACAAACCACTGGCAAACTTAAAGAAAAGAAGGAGAAGATTCAAATAACAAAAATAATAAATGAAAGGGGGTATGTCACAACAGAATCAACAGAAATACAGAGAATACTATTAATTACTATAGAGAACTATAATCCAACAAAATTAAAAACCTAGAAGAAATGGATAGATTTTTAGAAACATGCTACTTACCTAAACTAACACAGACTAACTTAGAAAACATGAACAGACCCATAACAAAAGAATAAATTGAACAGGTCACCAAAAAAAAAAAAAAGATTACTAACAAAAAAGTCCTAGCCCAGATGGTTTGGTTTCACTGGAGAATTCTACAAATCATTCAGAGATGAGCTGACAGCAATCTTACTCAAACAATTCCAGAACACAGAAAAGGATGGAATCCTCCCAAATTCATTTTTTTTTTGAAGCAAGCATAACCATGATACCAAAGCTAAGCACAGACACCACTAGAAAGGAAAACTACAGACCAATATCCCTCATGAATATAGATGCAAAAAAATTCAACAGAATCCTAGTCAATAGAATCCAACAATATATCAAAAAAGTAATAAATCATGGCCAAATGGGATTCATACCAAGTATGCAAGGATGGTTCAACATCAGAAAAAAATCAATGTCATCCATCAATCAGTAAAACAAAGGAATAGAATCACATGATCATATCAATGATGCAGAAAAGGCATTTGATAAAATCTAACACCCATCCCTGATCAAAACTCTCATCAAAATAGGAATAGAAGAGAGATCCTCAACAAAATAAAGGGCATATATGAAAAACAAGCAGCAACATTAATCTCAATGGAGAGAGACTAAAACCAGTCCCCTTTTGAAAAGGAACCAGACAAGGATGCCCTCGGTCTCCACTTCTATTCAACATTGTATTTGGGAGTAATAGCCAGGGCAATAAGGCAAGAAAAGGAAATAAATGGTATGCAAATTGATAAGGAAGAAGCAAAACTATACCTATTTTCAGATGATATGATTCTATATCTAGAAAACCCAACAGACTCAGCAAGAAAACTACTGGAACTTATTGAAAGATTTAGCATACTGGCAGGATACAAGATCAATATACAAAAATCAGTTGGATTCCTCTACATTAGGAACAAGGTCTCTGAAAAAGAAATAAGAAAATCAATACCATTTACAATACCTGCCAAAAAGATTAAAATACTTGGGAATAAATCTTACCAGGGACACAAAAAACTTATATAAAGAAAACTGCAAAACATTACTTCAAGAAATTATGAGACCTACATGAATGGAAAAACATATCATGCTCATGAATAGGAAGGTTGAACATTGTGATCATGTCAATGCTACCCAAAGCAATCTATACATTCAATGCAATCCCTATTCAGATTTCATCAACTTTCTTTAAAGACATGGAAAAGAAAGACTTCAGATAAGTAAATCACTCCTGAGGAAGAAAAACAAAGTAGGAGGTCTTACACTCCCAGATCTCAAAACCTACTACACAGCCACAGCTGTTAAAACAACCTGGTATTTGTACAATAACAGGCACATAGACCAGTGGAGAAGAATTGAGAACCCAGAAATCTATCCATCTTCCTATGGTCAGCTGATCTTTGACAAAGGGCCAAAATCCATTCAATGGGGAAGAGATTGTCTCTTTCACAAATGGTGCTGGCAAAACTGGATATCCATTTGCAGAAAATGAAACAAGATTCATATTTCACACCACACACAAAAA
>NW_006922669.1:60480-60993 GCF_000298275.1 Orycteropus afer afer
CCAGCAATCCCATTACTAGGTATATATCCTAAAGAAATGAGAGGCAGGACAAGAACAGACATATGTACAGCCATGTTCATCGCAGCACTATTCACAATAGCAAAGAGATGAAACAACCCAAGTGCCCAGCAATTGAGGAATGGATAAACACACTGTGATATATACACACAATGGAATAACATGCAACGCTAAAGAATAATGTAGAATGTGCAAAACATGGCCTAATGTGGATAAACTTGGAGGACATAATGCTGAGTGAAATAAGTCAATTACAGAAGGACAAATAGTATTGTTAAGTGCCGTCGAGTTGTTTCCGACTCATAGCGACCCCATGCACAGCAGAACGAAACACTGCCCAATCCCGCGCCAGCCCCACAATCCATGCTATATTCGAGCCCTTCATCGCAGCCACTGTATTAATCCATCTCGTTGAAGGCCTCCCCCTCTTTCGTCGACCCTCCACCCTACTAAGCATGACATCCTTCTCCAGGGAATGGTCCCTTCTTACAACAT
>NW_006922669.1:63253-66517 GCF_000298275.1 Orycteropus afer afer
AAAAAAAAAAAAAAAGAAAGAAACAATTTGGCTGCAACAAGCAGAAGACTCAAAACAGAGCAAAGAGGACTCCTATGATGCTGAGTTGGTTTCCCAGACAAGGAACACAATAACTCTAATTTGGCCTGAAACAGATAATTTTCATCCAAGAGCAGGGTAAGTCTCTGTATGTAAAGACATCTTTCCCTCCAAAATAAGTATATAAGCTTTATAAAAATCAGTGGAACCATCGCCATTAATATTGCCAAAATAAAGGCATGTATCTAAGATACACGACATGGAATAAATATGTAACAAAATGAATGGGTACACTTAACCTTAGTGCTGTCAGTGAGATCATGTCAAGTGCCTGTTTATTCTTGTTTTTTTCAATGAAGGAAAGAAAAAAATGTATATGTCTGCCAGAGAAATAGGAAGTCCTTTATTTATGATTATATCCCTATATGTATATAGAATATCCCTGGAAGGAGACAGAAAAGGCTGGTGATAATGACAGACACTGGGAGGGGGTTTTACTGTGAATCTTGGGCTAGTGGGTAAGAAAACTTCCTTGGAATCAAAATGAGATGTCTGTTTTAAATTTTATTTCTAAAAATAAAACAATAATCTGTCATTTTATCTTAAATTCAAATTTAATTGGGCATTTTGCATTTCTCTTTACTAAATTTGGAAACTCTAATCATACATACTTCCGTAGTGATACTGCCTCGGAAACCCAAGGAGGGGTCGCTATGAGTCAGGTCTGACTCGACGGCACATAACAACAACAACAACAACAATCATACATAACCACATTAACTTGTCATATTACATTTTTTCACTCTCGTTACCTCTTGCCTTAGAAGGATAGACATGCATCTTTTGTAGGAGTGGGATAAGGAAGAGAGTGAGCATGACATCTGCAAGCATACTGATAGTGAAGACAGACTAAATGTGTGTCTGTGCGTGGTGAGCAATTAAGGCAAATCAGTTCACACATCCTGAATAGTTGAGAGATGTTGTTGTTGTTAGGTGCCGTTGATTTGGCTCTGACTCATAGCAACCTTATGTACAACAGAACAAAACACTGTCCAGTCCTGTGCCAGCCTCACAATACCTGCTATACCTAAGCCCATCACTGCAGCCACTATGTCAGTCCATCTTTTTGAGGGCCTTCCCCTTTTTCCTTGACTCTCCACTTTACCAAGCATGATATCCTTCTCCAGGGAATAGTCCTTTCTGACAACATAACCAAAGTAGGTAAGACAGACTCTGCCCATTCCCTCTTCTAAGGAACATGCCAGCTACATTTCTTCCAGGACAGATTTGTTAGTTCTTCTGGCAGCCCAGGGTACTTTCAGTATCCTTCGTCAACACCACAACTCAAAAGCATAAACTCTTTTTAGGTCTTCCTTATTCACTGTCCAACTCTCACATGCATATGAGGTGATTGAAAACACCATGGCTTGGGTTAGGTGCATCTTAGTCTTCAAACAGAAGTCTTTGCTCTTCAGCACTTTAAAGAGGTCTTTTGCTGCAGATTTGTCCAATGCAATATGTCATCAGATGTCTTGAGTGTTGCTTCCCTTGGTACTCATTGTGGAATCAAGTAATATGAAATCTTTGACAACTTCAATGCTGCTTATTGGCCCAGTAGTGAGGATCTTCATTTTCTTTATGTTGAGATGAGAAAGATTTATTACTATGCACCTGGTAAGGAGACAGGGGCCAGTACCCAAATCTGACTACCTGAGTAGGGGTTGGAGTAGACTTTTCATAAAGGTCAGGAAAGAGGTCTTTACATATTCATATAAACTTTGGGAATTTGAGCATAAATTAGCTAGAGATTGCCTGAGGCTTCCTTCACCTAGGTTTAAAGGGACAGTCAATTTTTAATGCAGTGCTCTTGCATACTGGATGAGTTACACCAACTTCCTGCCATAAGCTGATCCAGGCTTAGGCAGATGGGGAGATGTTAGCTCTGAGCAATCTGAGCTGGTTTTAACCAATTTCAAATTGGTACCGGTTGTTTCTGAAACACAGCTTTAAGAAAATGCATTATCATGCCTACTAATTTGTTGTTAACCTGGGTGGGGGATGATTATAGAAAGGGTGGGGAATTGAGCTTCCATTTAACTCAGCTTTTAAGGAAAGGAGTTATCATGCCTGCTTATCTGTCTCTAACCACGGTGGGGGATGGTTATACAAAGAATGGGGAAATGAACTATAATTCAACTTGGCTTCAGTAGGAACTTTTTTATATGCCAACCTATTATTTTTTATTTATTGTTATTATTTTTACATTTTATTCTGTTTTTGAGAATGTCCTTTCCTAATTTAAATTAAAGTTGGGGTCTTGGTTGTTTAGTAGCCATCTTGTGGCTAAGACTGATGTTGCATGGTCATGAGTCACAGCCTATCTGGACCATCACCTAGCCAGGTAATCAAGGCCCAGAACCAATCTTGTAACCCTTTTCTATCTTCAATTCCCAATCATGTAGTCCCACCTGCAATGGTGATGAATTAATTGATCTGCCACCACTCATGATTTTGTGATTATGCCCTTTTTTTTTTTGATCATTTATGATTAACCCCATGGCTGTGACTCACTAGACTCCATTCAGCTTTCTGTACTGTGTACATGTTGATGGTTCCCTTGTCTTGGCTGTTTTTTCTTTGGCTTGTCCAAGACTTAATAAAAATGTCTCTATTGAAACTATTTGAATCTTGGTTCTCATACCCCATATTACAAGTTTAAGGGTCTCTCAGGGAAATATTCTTGAGGGTTCCTCTAATCTCTACTGGTACAGTAAATCTGGTTTTTTTTTTTTTTTTTTAAGAATTTGCATTTTGGTCTACATTTTTCTCCCATTCTATGTGGGACCATCTGTTGTCCCTGTTTAGAATGGTAGATCGTGGTAGCTGAGTACCATCTTTAGGTCTCAGGATAGATGAATCTGTAGTTAGTGTAGAGTATTATTCCTGTGGACTAGTTTCATCTTTGAGTCTTTGGTTTCTTTTCTGTTTTGCTCCAGATGAGTAGAGACCGATAGCAACTGACAGGAATTTTAATCTGGAATCAATAATTTACCACTTAAAAGAAATGGGGACAGAAAATGAACTTCCCACATGATTAAAAACCCTCCCCCTAATAAAATGTGTTCACTCCCCATCACTCAATATCATTAATACTGCACACAAGTAAAATCTTACTGAACATAATTCAAAAATGGTTGCAGCAGTATATTGACAGACAACTTCCAGAGGTGCAAGCTGGATTCAGAA
>NW_006922669.1:66617-74003 GCF_000298275.1 Orycteropus afer afer
TCATATCTCATATTACAAGTTTAAAGGGTCTCTCAGAGAAATATTCTTGGGGGTTCTTCTAATCTCTACTGGTACAATAAATCTGGCTTTTTTTTTTTTTTTTTTAAGAATTTGTGTTTTGGTCTACATTTTTCTCCCATTCTATGTGGGACCATCTATTGTCCCTGTTTAGAAGGGTAGATCGTGGTAGCTGAGTACCATCTTTAGGTCTCAGGATAGATGAGGCTGTAGTTAGTGTAGGGTATTATTCCCGTGGACTAGTTTCATCTTTGAGTCTTTGGTTTCCTTTCTGTTTTGCTCCAGATGAGTAGAGACGGATAGTAACTGACAGGAATTGAATCTGGAGTCAATAATTTACCACTTAAAAGAAATGGGGACAGAAAATGAACTTCCCATATGATTAAAAACCCTCCCCCTAATAAAATGTGTTCACTCCCCATCACTCAATACCATTAATCCTGCACACAAGTAAATCTTACTGAACATAATTCAAAAATGGTTGCAGCAGTATATTGACAGACAACTTCCAGAGGTGCAAGCTGGATTCAGAAGAGGATGTGGAACAAGGCATATCATTGCGGATGTCAGATGGATCTTGGCTCAAAGCAAAGAATTCCAGAAAGATGTTTACTTGTGTTTTACTGACTATGCAAAGGCATTTGATTGTGTAGATCATAACAAATTGTGGATAACACTGAGAAGAATTGGAACTTCAGAACACTTAATTGTACTCATGGGGAACCTGTACATAGACCAGGAGGCTGTCGTTGGAACAGAACAAGGGGACACTGCATGGTTTAGAGTCAAAGAGAAAGTGTGTCAGGGTTGTATCATTTTGCCATACTTATTCAATCTGTATGCTGAGCAAGTAATCCAAGAAGCTGGACGATATGAAGAAGAACATGGCATCAAGATTGGAGGAAGAATCATTGACAACCTATGATATGCTGATGACACAACTTTGCTTGCTGAAAGTAAGGATGATTTGAAGCACTTACTGATGAATATTGAAGAATACAGTCCACAGTATGTATTACATCCAATATAAAGAAAACAAAAATCCTCACACTGGACCTATAAATAGCATCACAATAAATGGAGAAAAGATTGAAGTTGTCAAATACTTCACATTGCTTGGTTTTATAATTGATGTCAATGGAAGCAGCAATCAGGACATCAGAGGATGTATAGCACTTGGCAAGTCGGCTGCCAAAGACCTCTTTCAAGAGCTGAGGAGCAAAGATGTCTCGTTGAGAACTAAGGTGCACCTGACACAAGCCATGATATTTTCAGTTACCTTGTATGCATGTGAGAGCTGGACAGTGAAGAAGGAAGACCAAAGAAGAGTTGATGCTTTTGAATTGTGGTGCTGGCAAAGACAGCTGAAAGTACCATGGACTGCCAAAAGAACTAAAAAAGTGTTCTGGAGGAAGCACAGTTGAAATGCTCTTTGGAAGTGAGAATGGCCAGACTTGTCTCACCTACTTTGGTCATATTATCAGAAGGGACCATTCCCTGGAGAAGGATGTCATACTTGGTAAGGTGGAGGGTCGGTGAGAGAGGGGGAGGCCCTCAACGAGATGGATTGACACAGTGGCTACGACAATGGGCTCAAGTACAGCAGAGATTGCAGAGCTGATGCGGGATTGGGCAGTGTTTCCTTCTGTGCATAGGGTTGTTGTGAGTTGAAGACGCCTCGACGGCACCTAACAACAACATCCATCGCTTGCAGTTTTTTTGAAAGAATGAACAATAATGAATATACTATGACTGATACATTGAAACTGCTAAATATTACAAAATTATCATTTTATTGCTCTCTTTATTATTAAATAAAAATAATTTAACTGAAAAATTATCTCTTGATTTAATATCCATCTTCCACATTACAAATGAAATTTCATCTCAAAATTTGAAGCTACTTTAATATTTCCATCTTTAAATAAATATTCTCTGTTATTATCATCCTTTATTTTAGAAGATTTAGAACATTTAAAAGAGGTGTTATATAGCTTTCTTAGTGAGAGATATTACTGGAGACTACATTGGGGACAATTAAGTGTTCATTTACTATTCTTGATTTACACTTTTTGAAAGTTATCTTCAAGAATATGTTTGATCATGATTTTTACATGTTCCTTTTTTTTCTTCCCAGAGTCATGTCTACAATTCTTCCAATTCTTTTTTATGCTATTGTTTCACTAATTCTCTGTGCATTTATGCCATTACTTTACTGAAGTTATGAATAATCACAGCTTGAATTTCACCATCTATTTTTATTGTAAACTTTTATGCTGCTCTGATTTACCTTATGAATTATTTATGTACCAACATTTTTGATTACAAGGAACTCTGGTGGTGCAGTGCCTCAGGCATTTGATTGCTAACCAGAAGGTTGGCTGTTCAAACCCACTAACCACTCTGTGGAAGATGGGGAGATCTACTTCCATAAAGATTTACTGCCTAAGAAAAACAATGGGGGTCGCTATGAGTTGTAATTGACTTGATGACGGAAACTGTGAGGTTTTATGTTTTGTTTTTACATTTGATTAAGACTTCATATGACTTTTCATAGAGAATCTATTTCTTTTATGTTAGACTATAGCCAAATTTTCAGTCATCTAACAATTTTGCATTTTCCAGTTTCCTAATATTGTAATTGTAGCTGGATTTGATTTTGTTTTAACATTATTCTTTTTATTTTATGAGTGGTGATGAAGTATTTTTTCTTTCTGTTCTTTTTTTCCATTTTTCATTTTAAAGTGTTTTATCTTATTCATATCATTTTGAATTAAGGGAAATTTTTATATTTACCCATCTTTTACCCTGCAGTCCCTACTTAAATATTTAATTGTGCAATATAATTCACTTTTGTCAGTATTAAAAAAGGCCAGTTAAGATTAGGGTTAAAAATTATTTTCTTTTGAAGGATGTATATGCTCATTAATTTAATGAGTGAAGTCACAATATTAACTGTTTTTGTAGAAGATATGAGAGTAGATTCTGTAATGAACACTAAAAAAAATGAAAGAAGACTAAACTGGCAGCAGTTTTGGATGCAGAATAATTGGGTAGGGGAAATAATTTAGGATAATTTGCTTTTTAAAATTTATTTTCTGTGCTTCTTCATTCTTTTACTTTGACAGAAATTTACTCCTTTGGATTAAATGCTTGAAAGCTTGCTTCATTTACTATTTCTCAGGGTATAAATAAAAGGGTTCAACAAGGAGGGCACAGAAGTAGTGAATACAGACACTCCTTCATTAATGGCCACACCTTCCTTTGCTGATGCTTGATGTAGATGAAGAAGCAGCTACTGTAGGTCATGGAAACCACAACTGTGTGGGAAGAGTGAGTGGAAAAGACTTTGTTTCCTTTGTTGAACAGAAGGAAGTGTTAAGTTAGTCTTGATGATGTAAACATAGGTCACACCACAAAAATGACTGTCATGATTGACATTAACACAAAACAAGTAATGCTCCTTTTCTCTATAAACCACGTGTCTAAACAAAATTTTCAGGAGAGGAGATATACCATAGCAAAAGTGATCAATAATGTTGGAGTCAAGAATCCACCTGAAATCCCCCACAAAGTAGAAAAGAGGATGATGAGTAAAGAAGTCAGCTAATAGCCAAGGACAAAGATAGTACAGACTTGACAGTTCATGATGCTTGCATAATTCAGGGGCTTACAAATGGCAACATAATAATCATAGGACATGGCATCTATTCCCTTGCTTTTATACAACCTAGGCTATCTGCTTTCTAGGTTTTAATACCTATATATCTGTCTTCTTAAATATATTTGGTTGTTGCTATGTGCCATGAGTTGATTCTGACTCACAGTGACCTCATAGGACTGAGTAGAAATGGCCCATAGGGTTTCCTGAGCTGTAATCTGGTAGCATAGTGGCTAAGGCACTTGACTGCTAACCAGAAGGCAGGCGGTTCAAACCCACCAGCCACTCCTCGGAAGGAAGGTTGGGCAATCCTACTTCCGTAGTGATACTGCCTCGGAAACCCAAGGAGGGGTCGCTATGAGTCGGGGCCGACTCGATGGCAAACAACAACAACAACAACAACAATCTTTACAGGAGCATATCACTTGGTCTTATCTCCCACAGAGCTGCTAGTGGGTTTGAACCTACAACCTTTCAGTAAGCACCCAAGCAACTTAATCATTTTGCTATCAAGGTTACTTTTCTTAAATATGTAGTTACATTTTATATTATATTTCTAATACAGTTAAGAAAATAATAGAATTTAGTGAAAGGAAGCTAATCATATTATTAATTAAATACTATAGCTAAAATCAGAGTGGAATGATAAATATGAATGTCCCAAAGACAGACCTTACTGTGTTAATTGATTTGACCTCTTCTACTTTCTAAAATGGTCATCTGCCAAACTTCTCTACCCATTCACCTCTTCTGTTTATTAGAAGTATAAAACACCATCTCTATTCATCTTTCATGAATACTTTTTAAACCCTCTTATTCCTTATTCCCCATTGTTCTCTTGTTTTCAGAATCAATAAGGATCTGACTTCGATGTAACTGACTTGCCTTTAACGTCAATAAGGATCAGTTTGTCTGATGAGACCATGGAAGCCTTATAAAATTATGAATTCAGCCATTTGCCACTTGTATTTGAAAAAGGTTACTTTTCATAACCTTTTCTTACCTTGCTTTTTTGACATAGCAGTGGAGAACTTCACTGGAGACCATCCTCTATAATCTTACCTACTGTAATTTGCCAGTTTTCGGTTTCATTTTGTTATACTTATCCAGTTACAGAATAAAACTAAATGCAAAGGTCACTTTTATTTTTGCTAAAGGCATTTCTGACTGCTCAGTGTTTCCTTCAGGGAGGCAAGGAAACTGAACATCAGGTATTCTGCCATTCAGAGTGTGGGACTATATCAGGTACACAGATTTTCTTCAGCTGTCCCTGGTTCATTTTATATTGGTAGCTACTGAACTGTTTCCAATCTTCAGCTAAAGGCCCTTGAACCATAGCCTTTTCTTCATGTTGACATTTAGTACTAAGTCACAGCCCTTGGATTTATTGAGAGATTTCTGGTGGCATAGTGGTTAAGTGCTTGACTGTTAATTAAAATGTCAGCTATTTGAACTCACCAGCTACTCCTGAGGAGAAAGAAGTGGCAGACTGTCTCTGGAAAGATCACAGCCTTGGAAACCCTGTGGGGCAGTTCTCCTCTGTCCTACAGTGTTGCTGAGTTAGAATCCACTTGATGGCAAGGTAGTTAAGGATTTACAAAAATGGTCATAAAAAGGGAATTTAGAGTTAGGTTATGGAAGAGACAGTGTACTAATACCCACACATTTAGCTGTATGCAACTCAAGGAATTATCGAAAGACCAACATGTCTCATATAAAGGTTGAAGCTAATAGATTTTGGTGCTTCTTTTGTTTGCTTTTCTTCTCCCACAGTATAGATTGCTTGACGGAGCATAATGTGATGAGAAGAACACTAATTTTAGAGACCTTTCTAGTTATAACTAATCAATCCCATGTTTATAAATATCTAAAGCCAGCTTTCCTCATAAATTCCACTTATTTACAGGTCATTTAACCTGTATTTTATTGACATTGAAAAAAATAATTTTGATGTAACTATGAATTCATTTTATGAAATTCCTAAATTAATTCTACACACAGATTTTAAAGGACCAGCACACAATCCCCAAACAATAGCTAGTACTCTACTCTAGGATTATACCCGAATTTTTTCTTCTTGACAGTTTTCAAAGTAGGGATTACATTCAGAAATTATAGAGGAAATTATCATATTTACTCTTCTGCAGTAATTCTTGCCTACAGTTGGGAATTTCTCCACAAATGTTCTTATGACTTTAGTGCAATTAAAAATTGAACAAGTAATTTTAATGGCTATATATTTAGACATTGACCATATTTTTTCACAAACCCACATTTATACATATATTCACAGAAAGCCTAAGAATGGCTATTGTTGTTGTTGTTAGGTGCCATTGAGTTGTCTCTGACTCATAGTGACCTTATGTACAACAGAACAAAACACTGCCTGGTCATGTGCCATCCTCACAATCTTTGCTAGACTTGAGCCCATCATTGCAGCCACTGTGTTGATCCATCTTGTTGAGGGCCTTCCCCTTTTTGTTGACCCTCCACTTTACCAAGCATGATACCCTTCTCCAGGGAATAGTTCTCTGACAATGTGATGAAAGTAGATGAGGAAAGTCTGACCATTCTTACTTCCAATGAGAATTTCAGAGATCTTCAAAATGTTTTATTAAAGTATCCCAGCACTAGGTATTATTTCCACTTTTAAAGGTAAGAAATAATTTATTTTTTCAGAATAGCTGGAAACCAAGCTCACTGCCATTGGGTTGACTCTGACTCATAGTGATCCCTCCTTGGGTTTCCAAGGTGATATCTCTAAAGAAGTAGATTGCCCAGTCTTACTTCTGAGGAGCGTCTGGTGGGTTTGAACTGCCAGCCTTCTGGTTAGCAGTCAAACACCTTAGGTACTATGTCCCGGGAGCTGCCAAGACTCATACACTGAAAGGGAATAAAAATAACTGTTTGGTAATGGGAAAGCTGATGCCATTTCTGGGTAGGGGTTCCTGTGTATTTAAAAAAAATGGTAATGGCATTTATTGTATTTTTGGAGTTTTCTGTAGGTATTCAGGGATCTTGTCAAAAAAAAAAAAAAGTGTCCTTTGTGACTATTGTAAAAACCTACTAATAAATCTTCTGTATAATTAATTTTGGCAAACAAAAATATTGGCAGCACTGGGACAGTTTCCTCAGAGGCATAGAAATGTCATAGTAGAAAGAAAAATATAATAGGATCATGGCAGTGTGTTACAATGATAGAGCAAGTGTCTGGCTTCTCTTCTAAGGCAATTAGTTTTATGAATTTCATTTTTATTTTAACTTCTTATATTAAAAATTTAAAGTATTTTATGAACTAATGTGCATACATAAAAATCTACATATATTAACTGTCTATCACAATGAACTTTTATTAACTGAACATATGTACACATAAGTAGTAGCCAGATCAAGGAACAGAATTTTTACCTCAACCGAAAGACATCCCTATTGCTTATTTCAAGTATTCCAGGTATTAAGTCCCTACCCTCAAGGTAAACTACTACCCAGATTTACCAAATGACTTAGCCATTATGCCACCAGAGCTCCCTATAAAAACATAGATAATTTATTTATATTTTTGAACTTTATACTAATGGAATCATATAGCATGAACCATTTTATGTCTGAGTTTTCACTTGATAAGAAGTTAATGAAATCTTTCCATATTGTTGTGTATAGTTATAGATCATTCATTCTTATTGCTGTACAATATTCTTTTAGGTAAA
>NW_006922669.1:74273-81305 GCF_000298275.1 Orycteropus afer afer
GTTTTTTCCATTACCACAAGGATCTTTCATGATGCCCTTTCATATACATTGTAATCTCCATTTTCCCCGCCTTTCCTATCATTGACAACTATAATTTGTTCTCTATTTCTGTAGTTTTGTAATTTTATGAGTGTTATAGAAATGGAATCATATATAATCTTTTGAATTTGCTTTTTCCACTTAGCATAATTCATAGGAGATTCATCCAAGTTGTCTGTGCAGGAGCTTGTTCCTTTTTCTGCTGTTGAATAGTATTCCATGGCATGGAGGTGCCACAATTTGTTCAACCATTTATCTGTTGAAGGACATCTAGGTTATTACTAATATTTGGCTTTCATAATTAAAGATTCCATAAACATTTGGGAGAGCTGAGGTGGCATAGTGCTTAAGGCATTTGACTGTTAACCAGGAGTCTGGTGGTTCAAACCCACCAGCCACTCCTCAGAAGATAGGTTGGGCAATCTACTTCTGTATTGATACTGCTCGGAAACTCAAGGAGGGATCTGTATGAGTTGGATTCGACTTTACGACAGTGAGAGTTCTTTTTTATAAACATGTGTGTATAGGCTTTCATATGAACATCATTTTATTTTCTCTGGGATAAATCCCCTAGAATACAATCACTAGATAGTATAGCAGGAGCTCTGGTAGTGTAGTGCCTAAGGCATTTGACTGCTAACCAGAAGGCTGGCGGTTCAAACCCACCAGCCACTTCTCAGAAGGATGGTTGGACAATCTACTTCCTTAGTGATATTGTCTTGGAAACCCAAGGAGGGGTCACTATGAGTCAGGTCTGACTGGACGGCACATAACAACAACATGATAAGATAGTACAGCAGTTGAATGTTTAGAGCTATATATATAATATATTTAGTATCTTTTCATGTTCTTATTGGTCAATTGTATATTTTCTTTGGAGATATTCAACATATCTATTTTTAAATTAGGTTGTATTGTTATTACTATGAAGTGTTATTTTTTACATTCTGTGCCCTGGTGTCTTATCATATATATGATTTCCAAATATTTTCTCCCTTAATAGGCTGTCTTTTGCTTTATTAATGGTGTCTTTTGGAGTAAAAGTTTTTAATTTTCATAAAGTTGTCTATTCTTTCTTTTCTTGTTTGTGTTCTAGGTATCATATCTAAGAAGCATTTGCTTAATGCAAAGTCAATAAGATTTACTCCTATATTTTTTTTCTAAAGGTGGATCATAGCAAATTATGAATAACATTGCAAAGAATGTGAAAAGAGTCAGTCATTTAAACAGAACAAGGGGATACTGAGTGGTTTAAAACTAAGAAAGGTATTTATCAGGGTTATATCCTTTCAAGATATATATTCAAGGTGTATTTTGAGCAAGTAATCCAAGCTGCTGTGCTATATTATGAAGAGCACGGCATCAAGATTGGAATAAAATTCATTAACAACCTGTGACACAACCTTGCTTGCTGAAAGTGAAGATGACTTTAAAATGAAGGTGACTGATGAAGAAAAGGACTACAGCCTTCAATACGGATTACACATCAATATAAAGAAAAGAAAAATCCTCATATCTGGATAAATTAGTAATATAATGATAAATGGAGTAAATATTGATGTTGACAAGGATTTCATTTTACTTGTATTCATAATCAACATCCATGGAAGTCAAGAAATCAAATGACATATTGCACTTCACAAATCTGCAAAAGAACTCTTTAAAATGTTAAAAAGCATTAATGTCACTTTGAGGACACCTGACTCAAGCCATGATATTTTCCATCACCTAATAGGCATGTGAAAGCAGGACAATGAATAAGGAAGATAGGAGAAGAGTTGATACATTTGAATTATGATGTTGGTGAAGAATATTAAATATACCATGGACTGCTGGGTCAAACTAATTTGTCTTGGAGGAAGTACAGGCACAATGCTACTTAGATATGAGAATGGCAGGACTTTGTCTCAGCAAAAAAAAGGAAGATCCTCAATGAGATGAAATAACACATTGGCTGCAATATAGCAATTATTATAAGGATAGCTCAGGGCTGGGATGTATTTGTTCCATTGTATCTAGCAAAGTCACTATGGTTTGGAATGAATTTAATGGTATCTAAAAACAAAGAGTGCTATCTTAAAAAAAAAATGCAAAAAAAAAAGCTATTTGTAGAAAAATGTAATAAAATAATTTATATCTTCTAATGAGAATATTTCAATAAATTATTTAAATTTGTTTAAAATTGTGACTTGGATGAAAGTTTACAGAGGAAATTAATTTTCCATTCAACAATTTTTACACATTTTATTTTGTGGCAATACTTGCAATCCCCTCAATGTAGCAGCTCTCTTCCTACTTCCTCCCTGGGTTCTCCATATCCATCTATCCTTTTTTCCTGTCCCTTCCTGACTTCTGAGTTTGTTTTGGGACAAATGTTGCCCTTTTTGTCTTCTTAACTTTGGTTACTTTTTCTGAGGAGTAAATTCCTCATGATGTTATTGTTTATTTTGCAAGATAAATCCTTGAGGGTGGGATCAATTCCAAATTTGAATGGTGTCTAAGTGTCATAGTTTTGGGGTTTCACCACTTTCTATCAGAGCAGAAGGCCTGTTATTTTTTGTGACTTTGAATTTTCTCCCATTCAGTCCAAGACATTCTGTGGTCCCAATTAGAGCTGTCGGTAGTAGTAGCCTAGAGCCATCTTGTACTTCAGGTCTCAGGGAAGTAGGGGCTGTGGTTCACATGATCCTTTTTGTCCTCTGGGCTAATTATTTTCTTGACTCTTTGATTATCTTCACTCTTCTTTTCTCTGGACTAAGAGATCAATAGTTGCATCTTAGATTGCTGCCTTACGTTATCAGGAAGGACCAGTCCCTGGAGAAGGATATAGTGCTTGGTAAAGTCAGTGAAAAAGGAAGACCCTCAATAAGTTTTACTGACACAGTGGCTGCAAAAGTGGGCTCAAATATAGCAACAGATGTGAGGATGGCCCAGGACTTGGCAGCATTTTGTTCTGTTGCCCATAGGGTTTCTAAGAGTTGGTACTAATTTGACAACATAAGACCCTTTTTAAAAAAATAAAATGTGAAAATAAGCCATTTTTACAAAAATGTAATCAATCAATTAATATTTTCTAATCTGAATTTTTTGACAGAGAAATACAGTATTTCATGTTTTCTTTAAATAGGTAATAGTTGGTTATTAATTTTTCCTTATTGTTTCACACACTAAAGCACCTACTCTATTAATCAAAGTAGTGCTATTGCTTATTTGGGGTCATAAAATATAAACTCAGACGTGATTAACACTATTAAACAGGAAAGCCACCACTCATCTGTCAGTTTGTCTTACTATGGTGGCTTGTGTGTTGCTGTGAGGATGGAGGCTATGTTACCAGTATTTCAAATATCTGCAACATCACCATCATGGACAGGTTTCAGTGGAGCTTCCAGACTAAGACAGACTCAGAAGAAGGAAGGGTTCATCTACTTCTAAAGATTGAGCAGTGAAAACTTTATGAATAGCAGTGAAACACTCTATGATATATTACTGAAACACTTTATGAATAGCCCTGAAACATTGTCTGATATAGGGCCAGAAGATGAGCTCCTCAGGTGGAAAACACCTAAAATACAACTGGGGACGTGCTGCCTCCTCAAAGTAGGGTTGATCTTAATGACATGAATGGAGTAAAGTTTTTGGGACCTCCATTTGCTGAAGGGGGCACAACTCAAAATGGGAAGAAACAGCTGCAAACATCCATTAATAATTGGAATGTGGAATGTACAAAGTATGAATGTAAGAAAATTGGAAATTGTCAAAAATGAAATGGAACTATAAAGATCTATATCATAGGCACTAGTAAGCTAAAATGGACAGGTTTGGGCCATTTTGAATCAGACAATCATATGATTGTACTATGCCAGGAATGAAAATTGAAGAGGAATGGTGTGGCATTTATCATCACAAAGAGCATTTCAAGATCAGTCCTGAAGTACATGCTGTCTGTGATAGATTAATATCCATATGCCTACAAGGAGCATCAGGTAATGTTACTATTATTCAAATTTATGCACCAATCTCTAAAGCCAAAGATGAAGAAAACAAAGTTTTTTTTACTAACTTCTGCCATCTGAAATTGACCAAACATGTAAACAAGATGTATTGATGATTACTGGTAATTGAAATGTGAAAGAGAAATCACCAATAGTTGGAAAATATGGCCTTGATGATAGAAATAACACTGGAGATTGCATGATAGAATTTTACAAGATCAATGACTAATTCATTGTGAATACCTATTTTTCAACAACATAGACAGAAGCTATATACATGAACCTCGCCAGAAAGAATACACAAGAATCAAATCAACGACATCTGTGGAAAGAGGCAATGGAGAAGCTTAATATCTTCAGCCAAAATAGGGCCAGGAGCTGACTGTGGAACAGACAAGCAGTTGTTCATATGCAAGTTCAAGTTGAAGTTGAAGAAAATTAAAACAAGTCCAAGTCCATAAAAGCCAAAATATGACATTGATTATATCCCACCTGAGGTTAGAGACCACCTAAAGAATAGATTTGACAGATTGAACACCAATGTCCGGGAACTGGATGAATTGTGGGATGACATAAAGAACATCATCTATGAAGAAAGCAAAAGGTCATTAAAAAGACAGGAAAAGAAGAAAAGACCAAAATAGATGTTAGAAGACACACTGGAACTTGCTCTTGAATGGAGACTAGGCTAAAGAAAATGGAAGAAATGGCAAGATAAAAGATCTGAACAGAAGATCTCAAAGAGCAGCTCTAGAAGACAAAGTCAATTATAATGAAATGTGCAGACCTGGAGTTAGAAAACCAGAAGAGAAAAACATGTTTGGCATTCCTCAAGCTGAAAGAACTGAGGAAAAAATTAAAGCCTTGAGTTGCAATGTTGAAAGATTCTATGGGCAAAATATTGAATGATGCAGGAAGTATTGAAAGAAGATGAACAAATGGACAAAGTCATTGGACAAAAAATAATTGGTTGATGTACATTTACTTTGGAGGTGGCATATGATCAAGACCCAATAGCACTGAAGGAAGAAGTTGAAGCTGCATGAAAGGAGAAAAAAAAAAAAAAAAAAAAAAAAAGGTTCCAGGAATTGATGGAAAACCCTTTGAGATGTTTCAACAAACAGATCTTGCTCTGGAGGCACTTACTTGTCTATGCAAAGAAATTTGGAAGATACTTACCTGGGCCAACTGACTGGAAGAGACCCATATTTCTACACTTTGCAAAGAAAGGTGATCTCACAGAATGTGGAAATTATGGAACAATACCATTAATATCAAACACAAGTGAAATTCTTATGAAGATATTTCAAAAACAGTTACAGCCGCATTTTGATAGAAAACTTCAAGCAATGCAAGCTGGATTTAGAAGAGGACATGGAATGAGAGAGCTCATTACTGATGTCAGATGGATCTTGATTAAAGTAAAGAATACCAGAAATATGTTGTGTTTCACTGACTATGCAAAAGCATTTTACTGTGTGGATCATAACTAATTATGGATAGAATTGCAAAGAATGGGGATTCCAGAACACTTAATTATGTTCATGGGGAACCTGTACATAGACCAGGAGGCTGATGTTTGAATAGAACAAAGTATACTGTGTGGTTTTAAATCAGGAAGGGTGTTAGTCAGGGTTGTATCTTTTCACCATACTTATTCAATCCGTATGCTGAGAAAATAATCCAAGAAGCTGGACTATATGAAGAGGAATGCAGGATCAGGACTGGAGGAAGATTCATTAACAATCTGCAATATGCAGATAACAAATTCTTGCTTGCTGAAAGTGAACATGATTTGAAACACTTACTGATGAAGATTAAATTCTATAGTCTGCAGTACAGATTTACATCTCAACATAAAGAAAATGAAAATCCTCACAACTGGACCAATAAGCAGCATCATGATAAATGGATAAAAGATTGAAGGTGTCAAAGATTGCATATTACTTGGATCCATAGTCAGCATCAATGGAAGCAACATCAAGAAATCAGATGATGTATTTCCCTGGGCAAATCTGCTGCAAGAGACCTCTTTAAAGGGCTGAAGAACAAAGATGTCTCTTTGAAGACTAAGATATGCCTAACCCAAGCCATATTTTAATTGCCTTATATGCATGTGCAAGCTGGACAACGTATGTATAAGGAAGACTGAAGAAGAGTTGATGCTTTTAAGTTGTGGTGATGAGAAAGAATACTGAAAGTACCATGGACTGCCAAAAGAGCTAACAAATCTGTCTTGGAAGAAGTACAGCCAGAATGTCTTTGGAAGTGAGAATGACCAGACTTCTCCTCACCTACTTTTGTAGTGTTGTCAGAAGGGACTATTCACCAGAGAAGGATAAAATTTTAGTAAAGGGAGATCTGACAAGATGGTGGACTAGGCAGAAAGACTGCACAGACCCTCTTCAACAAAGAAAAGGGAAACCAATTAATACAGACACAGAAGATAATCCTGGACCCCTGAACCTTGAAGAGAAGGATATAGAAGTGGATTAACCCCCAACTAGCAGACGAATTTGCATGAAAATACCAAAAAAGGAGACAGACAGAGCTGCGGTCTTGCAGCGATCCTGAGTGATCCTGATGGCACAGACAGCTTGGAGATTCCCAAGTGGTGGTAGGACCTAAGAATTAACCTAAAAATCACGCTTCTAGTCAGGGACTGCACGGAGGACTGTGCACGGTGGCTGGGGAACAAACGGACAAGGAGAAGAGAAAGGTGGGATGAACTGTGGACCTTTGCCGGTCCGGAGGGTACCACCATTTTGAAGGTTTAAAAAGCGGCTTGACTATTTTGGATATTTAAAGAGGCAGCACTCTCAAAGATTCCTGGGGCTTAATAACACATTCTGCTTTCCAGCAACCCCAAGGACACTCGGAACCTGCAAGACTGACAAGGTACGACATTCCTCTTGTTACTCTTGGTGAACAGAGGTGCAACAATCCTCCACTCTCACCTACCTTCTGGGCCCACAGGAACTCCATCACAGTCTGTGTG
>NW_006922669.1:104944-113961 GCF_000298275.1 Orycteropus afer afer
GATGATGGGCTCGAGTATAGCAGGGATTGTGGGGCTGGTGCGGGATCGGGCAGTGTTTCGTTCTGCTGTGCATGGGGTCGCTATGAGTCGGAAATGACTCGACGACACTTAACAACAACAACAACAACAATATAGATATTCATGAAATCTGTGAGCAATGCTAGTATGATAGCAGCATTTGTTTTTGTAGATTTTGATCTATGTTTTTTATCAAAAATGGGGGTTGGATTCTACAAAATGCTTTTTCTGCATCAATTGATACAATCCTATGATTTTTTTTCTTCTTTGCCCTACTGATGTGGTGGATTACATTGATTAGTTTTTAAATACTGAGTTAATCTTGCATATTGACTTGATCTTGATGAATATATCCTTTATACACAAACCATAAAACCAAACTCACTGCAATTGAGGGGGATCTGACTCATAGTGACCCCTCCTTGGGTTTCCAAAGTGGCATCACTACAGAAGTAGATTGCCCAATCTTCCTTCTGAGGAGGAGCTGGTCGGTTTGAACTGCCAACCTTCTGGTTAGCAGTCAAATGCCTTGCATTTTATTTGTGATATTTTTGTTGAGGATTTTTGCTTTCTTTTTTTTTAATGAGAGATATGTGTCCAAAAGCTCAATTATTTTTAAGACACTACTTGTATCATATTTGCTATTGCTTTTTCACCAAAAGAATCAAATGACTTAGGTTAGAGAAAGTATGGGAGGGAATCACTACGTGTTCTTGTCAGGGTGTGCTCATTTTTAAACCTAACACTGAAACTGGGGAAATAAAATATGCTAAGTAAGTTAATTTTTGTCATATCACATATCTTTTAAATCAGCTCTAATAAATATTTGGTTTTATTTTTGTTGGGGGGATGGGTTCTTATCCTGTCTACCATGAGAAGGAAGAATTGATATTGAACAGGAAAAAAAAAATGCATATTTACTTATACATAGCCTAAAACAAAACAAAACAAAAAAATAATCTCTTGATTAATTATGATCAGCTTGATTGAGATCACAACCCTCAATAAAGGGAGATTGTATGACAGAATGCAATGGTTAACTTAATCTGCGTTATGTGGTACACCATTGAAACTGGGAATGGAGACAATTTTCCTGAAAAACAAGTAAACAAAATAAGTAAGCAATATTGTTTATTGTTTATTTTCACCCTTGCCATCAAAAGTGAAAGGAGGTTTGGTGAAAAAGAAGAGTTATTCATTAAATATCCAAATGGGAGCAAACAAAATGGGCTTAGAGGAAAGGTGAATATTTGTGACTTGTGCATTGTTCACTTGTCTCCCAAAATAATTGTTTTAAATTGTATAATGCATATATTTCATTTCATTTCTATCCACATAATTTAACCCATTTACCTATCCAATCTTACATAGCAAAAAAAAAAAAAAAAAAAAAAACTCACTGTCATCCATTAAGATTTGACTCATAGAGACCCCTCCTTGGGTTTTCAAGGCAGTATCACTATGGAAGTAGATTGCCCCATCTTTCTTCCCAGGAGTTCCTTCCCAGGAGTGGTTGGTGGGTTTGAACTGCTAGCCTTCTGGTTAGCAGTCAAATGCCTTAAGCACTATGCTACCATCTAGGTAATCACAATGAACTAATCCATTATTCAAGTATGAATTGAGCTTTTACTGTGTGCTACAACCCAACGTTATGGGTAGGAAGAGAGGTGATTAAAATATATTTCATCCTCTGTTTGAAATTTTATGATCAAGAAAAAATTTATTTAACATAAATGGAATAATGACTTATATACTATTTTACAATTGCTTTTCAAATATGCATATTTTAATATCTTTCTATGATTTGGTAAATACTACATTTAATATCATAATTCCCTAATGGACTTACACCTTGCTAAAGCTATGGTTATTTGGTTGATTCCAATAATTTACTATTACAAAATGACTGTAATAGGCTGAGTTAAATATTTATTTTGGGCTTATTGGCAACTTTAGTTGTGCCATAAATTTCTAGATTGAGATTTTCAAGGTAAAAGGTAATGTATGCGGTTGATAGTTAGTTGAATCTCAAGTTTTCAAACAAACTGCATGAAACTGCCAATTTCTCTGCATACTTGCTAACTCTTCACATCATCAAAATATTGCTTTGTGCAACTATGATAAATGGATTATATAAAAATATTCTAATTTGTAAATGTGTGGTTGATAATAATAATAATGTCATTCATATTTTCTGGCTATGACAGATTTAAAAAAAAAATCAGTAAATTAAATACCTCATTTTATCTTTGTATTTATGAACTGTGTATCTTTCTTATTGATTCATAGAAAATCCTTATGTATTTATGTTATTAACCTTTTCCTGTCATTTGTGTCACAAACCTATTCTTTTATTTTTGTTCTAATATTTTTCTTTATATTTTGTCTTTTACTATAGATTTTTAAAAGTTTATTAGTTAAATCTGTCATTTTATTGAAAAAAGGGGGGAGGGCAGAATGTCTTATTCACATCCATACTATAAAATCATCTGGAAAGAAGATAAAATGAATGTTTTAGTCATGAAAATTTCTGCTTAAGAGATCAAAAAAGACATATTTTATCTACCACAGAGCATTTTTAAATAATTGCTTGTTCAATAATGAAGTGATAGGAAAATAACGATTAAATGGCTGTGAGATCAGCCTGATTGTTCTACAGGTTAAGTAATGAGAAATTTGTTTATCACCACTATAAAAATATAAATTAGCTATGCATCTTTTAACATGATTCATTAACTTAAATTTCTTCTACTTCTTTGAGAGGAATACAATTTTTTTGAATGAGTCTTTAATGGCTTGTTTAACTTGCTTATTCTTCAAGGTATGTATGAAAGGATTCAGCATTGGTGATATGGATGAAATGACCAATGACACACTTTTATCAATCTCCACCTCTTCTTTTGCAGAAGGTTTGATATAGATGAAGATGCAACTGCCGTGGGTGATGGAAATCACAATCATGTGGGAAGAACAGGTGGAAAAGGCCTTTTTCCTTTGTTGAGCACAAGAGAATTTTAGAATCGTCTTTACAATATGCAAGTAGGAGAGAACTACACATATAAGCATGATAACAAAAGTCAGTACAGCACAGGCTATAACCATCTGCTCAATTAACCATGTGTCTGAGCATGAGATTTTCAGAATAGGAGGTACATCACAGCCAAAATGATTGATGATATTAGAGTTACAAAATTCCAGGTTAAAAACTAAGCTAATTGGTGGGAGAATAATCATAAATGCTACCATCCAACAGCAGAAAACTAGAATTTTGCACACTTTGCTGCTCATGATTGTCCTATAATGTAAGGGTTTGCAGATGGCCACATAACGATCATAAGACATGATGGCCAAAAGAAAAAACTCAGTTACCCCAAAGAGATATATAAAAAATAGTTGAATGGCACATGCATCGTAAGTAATTTTTCTGTCTCCAGTTGATATGCTGTGCAGGAATCTTGGAACACAGGCTGTTGTAAATGAGATTTCTAGAAAAGAGAAATTTTGGAGGAAAAAATACAGGGGTGTTTTAAGGTGAGGATTCACCAAGGTGAGGGTAATGATGGTCAGATTTCCAGTAGGAAAATGAAAAGCAAAACCTGAAGCTGAGGATCTTCTGTCAGTCCCCGAAGGATAAACATTGTTATTGCTGTGTGGTTTCTCATAATTAAACTTCAGGCTTAAGCCAAACCTATGTGTAAATTTAAGAGAGAATTAAACTGCAGAATTCAGTGACAAAATCAAGTAATGATGAATACTCTCTCATATTCAACCTTATCCAACACCCATGAGTATTTTTTATTGACCCTAGGAATACTTTTTCTGTATTGTAGTGAGCTGAGCACCTTAATTTATTTATACCAAATGGGTAAGTGAGGTGTTATAAAAATCATTTTTTAATTATTTAACTATAATTTAACTTTTATTTATTACTCTTTTGTAATTACTCAACGATGAATTGAACATTATAATTTCTATTTGGGATTTGTGCATTTGGACTCCTCCACATCCATATTTATAATTTCAAATATCTCTTTTAAGCATTAATACCTATATCATACATATCTAGTACTTGGACTACACTGTGTAGTACAATCTGACAGTGTTGCTGCAGTCTTCTATCACATTGTGAAGCAATGTTGAGTATAATGAATGCATTGTGAAAGAATATACAAGTAGACTTTCATGCTATCAGCTTGATTCAGATTGAAATATATGTATACAACATATTTTGCAGTGCTCAGAAGAAAAAAGCCTGGTGAATTTGCTGGATCTCCTTACCATAACACTATATACTCTCCCTTCTCCTTCAAGTTCACATCTTTTTGTCTATTTATACATTTTGCATTCATTTCTTGACTTCTTATTATTTTATTTTCTACTTAATAAGTCTTTTGAAACTGCTCCATTATGCATCTTCAAATTATTTAATTCACAATATAATTATAAGAAGCAGCAGCTCTGGTGGCACAGTGGTTAAGGCATCCAGTGGACAACCAAAAGTTGGTGGTTTGAACCCACTAGCCGCTCTTCAGGAGAAAGAT
Source organism: Orycteropus afer afer (assembly GCF_000298275.1). NCBI lineage: Eukaryota > Metazoa > Chordata > Mammalia > Tubulidentata > Orycteropodidae > Orycteropus > Orycteropus afer. The sequence continues at coordinate 109,504 of NW_006922669.1, forward strand.
GAGGCAGTCTACTTCTGTAACAATCTATACCCTTGGCGACCATGTGGGGGTTGCTATGAGTCAGAATGCTCTCATGCTATCCTCCAGGCACTCTTCCATGTGTAAACTTTAAAACTCACTGCCATCAAGTCAGATTAGACTGATAATGACCTCTCCTTGGGTTTCCAAGGTGGTATCAGTACGGAAGTAGATTGCTCCATCTTCCTTTCAAGGAGTGGCTGGTGGGTTTGAACCACCAGCCTTCTGGTTAGCAGTCAATGTATAACTGATATAATCCTGTGACATAGGGAGGCATAAGACCTCCATTTTGTGTATGAGAAAAAGTGAAACACAGAGAGGTCAAGTATGTGTCAACTGTTTGCTAGAAGTGGCCAGTCATTGAGACTCCAGAGTCCCAACACTAATCACTGCACATTGACTATTGGTGCACATTTACCTGAATTTTTGGTTTAATGTTTCTATTAGTATGCAAAACCTTAAAGTTAAGGTTATGATATAACTTATTGTCATAGAACATATTTGAGAACAAATGGGGCAGTGTAAGTAATTACACTAATACAACTGATGTAAATATGACTGTCAAAGATAAAAACTAAATACATACCACTTTACTTATATACAATCATTCTCTCAATTCATGAGCAATTATCAGAGTTGATTAATATCAAAAAGTGTCCAGGTACAGCTGTCTAATTTTCCTTGACTAATTCCTTACCTTTTATTATTTTTGTTTCTGTTGTTATTTTTGTTAGGTGCCATTAAGTCAGTTCCCACTCATAGCAACCGTACGTTTTAAAAAGTAGAAATGCTCGTAGGGTTTTCTTGGTTGTAATTTTTACAAAACAGATCACCAAGTCTTTTCTTCCAGAGCCATTGGGTGGGTTCTAACTACCAAACTTTAGGTTAGCAGCTGCAAGTGTCACCAAGATTCCCACTTATTCCTTTAATTACATAGATTTCTCTATATTTGTTCAATATTTCTCCCAGTAAAATGAAGACTAGAGAATAGGGACTTTGTCATCCTGGGCTAAGATGAATAGCTAGCTAAGAATTATTTATCATTTATCTCTAATTATGTTGACAGATTTTTCATAGATTTATAGCTTGTAAGTAATGTCTCCAAAGGCTCCAAATTTTCTAACATTTACTAAATGTGAAAGGAATAAGTAAGAATAAGTCATTTTCTTGTAGTTTTAAAATATTTTTCACAGAATGCCTTGGCATATGTAATACCAACACATTCACAAAAGTCTTTTTCTCATTTTCCTAATTCAGTGGCCAGTGTCTTTACTCCTATGGACCCAGTATACAAAGCATAGTCTCCATAGCAGAGACCACACTGGACCACTAGACAGAGAAATGAATCAGAGTCAGCATAGAAACAGCCAGTTAGAAACCTGGGCTCTGGAGCATGGCGTTATCATCAGGAGGTAACTCTCTTGCTCACACTGAGAATCTTCTTTCCTATTTTCTTCTTTGCCAGACTCTCAAGAAACCACCAAGTAGTGATATTGGTATTTAGTTCAGATTTTCTCATAACTTTAAATTATTTTTTCAATCTTAATACTTAATATTTTGCTTCTATCTAAATCCAGACTCATTGAATATTAAGTGTTTAATAATCTTCATTTCATATTCATATTGGCTATAATGTTTTAAATATTTAATTTCTAAAAAGTTTTTTTTTAATTTTTTAAAATATCAGAAATGGACAATAAAATATCAGTCAATATATCAATCTAGTGTCATTCTGTGTGTGTGTGTGTGTAACTTTTTTTCCTTCTTCTTCATGTATATGTGTTTGTGGGGGATTTTTCTTATGAATTTTCCCTTAAACCAAGCCTAGGATTTATTTGTATAGCCAAAGTTCTAGAAAAAAAGTTAAACCTCATAAGTGACTATTGGATATTTTCTCATCAAATGATAACAATAGTATTCAGCAAATGGATTATTTAAGTCTAATACTTTGTGTTAAGAGATAAATATATTATGAGTCTTCCATACAGTAAAAAATAACTGAAATAACATTTTCATACTTACCATTATTCCAAAACCCAAACCCACTGCCATCAAGTCAATTATGACTCATAGCAGTTGCCGTTGGTTTTCCAAGGCTGTAAATCTTTACGGAAGTAGATTGCCTCATTTTCCTTCAACAGAGCAGCTAGTGAGTTTGAACCACTGACCTGGTTAGCAACCAAATGACTTACCAACTGTGCCGCCAAAGCTCTTTACTTACCCTTAAGTAGTAAGTATTTCATGGTATCTGTTGGCATTTAATTCCAGATGTTCATAGGGAAACACAGTGGAACAGTAATATGCTGGTGGGAACATGTGAAAGCTATTTTCTGAAGGACCCACACTCAGCCAGAAAGGATCCTAGAAATACCCAGAACACTTTTACATCATAAAGGTCCTCTTCACTGAGAGAGAAGAGCCAGTTTGAACCACAGAGATATGTCTTTGTTCTCTTGACCATTAAAATAAAGGAATGCTGGGGATGTCATCAGTTATTAGGTAGTTAGGGATAGTTGATCTGAACTTATTGGTGAGAAAAAGAAATATTTGGTAGTAAATGTTAAAGCTAGTTACTTTATATAGTCCATCTTTAACAAGAGCCAATAGCGTCAACAAATAAGAGTCCTTCATTATCCATGATTGAAAGTCACAAGGAATGTTCAATATAATTAGTTTTGGCAATCAGCCTTACTCAGAACTTAAATGAGACAGAGCCTTTAGGGCCAAGAAGAGCAAGAATAGCACACAAACACTGTGATGGTACTGGGCAATGTAAGTCAAATGAAAAGATACATATTTTTTTCCTGTATTGTCTAAGACAATGGAACTTGCATAAAACTGTTTTCCACACTTATTTTTTTACAATACATAACTCAATAATGTTAAAAATAAAAGGATAAAAAAGAAATAAAATATAACAATAAACATAAATTATTTTATAAAAGTAAGGTCAAAGATATCCCATCCAAATATAAGTAAATATTTCAAACTGTTTTATCATCTACCACTTTTATCCAATCTAGCATGATTGACTTTAATATTGGCTGTACTTAACTAAATGTTAAAATGCTTGCAATAAAAATGCTATTGTAATTTTAAAATTACTAAATTCCTTTTTAGCTAGGAATTTATATATATCAAAAAATAATAATTAGATATTTTCCCTTATAAGTGTGATTGTATGTTACAAAGTTTCAATGAACAAAATCTGCTATATAATGGGAAGTTTAAAGAGCAAAACAATGGAATCAAATATTATTTCTTGAAATAACTGCAGTTGTTCTATACATCCTTCGGATGATAAAGATTATAGTTTAAATAAATGAGTTTATACATTCTTTCTACCACAAATATTACAGTTTAGATAAATGAGGAGCTATAATGATTTGAATTAAAAAAAAATAATTTGATAATATTTCACCTTTTACATGACAAAAAAATCCCAAGTACACTAAAGATATAAATATTGATAATTATGAATGACAGACATGAAAATGAATATTTATATGTCATTTTAATTTTCTAAATGTTAAACTAAACATACATAATAGTCCATTATAAAAATACTGATAAGTACCTTATCTAAAGTAAAAATTTCATATACTATAAATATAATAAATAAAAATCAAAACTGGGAATTATATTTTAAACATATATGTTAAGCATAAAGTTAATAGAACTGAAAATGAAAATATGTAGGTTTAACTTCTGGGAATAAAATGTTACTCTACTTTTTTTGTGTGTGTGTGTGAAGGACAATGCCTGATTTATCACAAGGGGCCAATAATTAATAGCCATGAAAGACATACAGCCAGCCCATGTGGTTGAGATCAGTGTTTAGTGAAATATGGGAAAGATAAATGTCCATATGTAACGGTTAGCCAGTTTCTTATATTAGATTTAAATGACAGCCCTGTCTGATGAAATGGGTTGAATAGCTCCAGATGATTTCTTCACTATAGAAAATATGCTTAATCTCCTGGATGGTAAAAGACAATTGGGTAGGTCAGTGAAGTGGCCATGTGAGGATGCATTAAGAAGAGTTGAGGGTTAATATGTTTGGGAGAGGTATGTCCACAGGATAGCTGATCAAGGCTAATTCCTGGATCAACCTCAGCTTACATGAGGTGAGAGTTCAGAGATGCCTGTTAATTAATCACTAGTACTTCAAATGGCTTACAATTTCAAATGTTGCTCTACTTTGGATAAAATATTTGTTTTATAATATTGAAAAAAAAAAAAAAAAAACTGCCATCGAGTGAATTCTGACTCATAGTGACACTTCAGTACAGAGTAGAACTGTCCCAAAAGTTTTCCAAGGCTGTAATCTTTATGGAAGCAGACTCCCTCATCTTTCTTCTGCAGAGCAGTTGGTGGGCTCTAACTGCTAACAATTTGATTATCAGCCCAACATTTTAACCACTACACCACCAGAGCTCC
>NW_006922669.1:115060-116507 GCF_000298275.1 Orycteropus afer afer
AGGAGGTATTAGAAGTTGTGTGTGAGCATGTATCTGTGTGTGTATAGATACTATCTGGAGGAATTTAGGACTTCCACCACTCGTCTGTCAGTTTGTCATAGTGTGGTGGCTTGCATGTTGCTGTGAGGCTGGATGCTATGCCACCTGTATTTATAATACCAGCAGGGACACTCACAGTAGAGGGACTTCAGCAGAGCTTCCAAACAAAGATAAATTGTGAAAAAACATAGAGTCATCCACTTCTGAAAGAATTGGGCACTGAAGACTTTATAGCTGAATAGCAGTGAAACACTGTGTGATATATATTACCAGATATCTTTAAAAATGGCACTGAAACATTGTCCAGTATAATGCCAGAAAATGAGCCCCTCAGTTGGAAGACACTCAAAATATTACTGGAAAAGAGCAGCCTCTTCAAAGTTGTCAACTTTTATGATGTGGATGGAGTAAAACTTTTGGGACCTTCATTTGTTGGCACAACTCAACATAGAAAGAAAGAGCTGCAAACATTAATAATTGGAAAGTAGGAGTTCTGGTAGCTTAGTGCCTAAGGCACTTGACTGCTAACCAGAAGGCTAGCAGTTCAAACCCACTAGCCACTCCTCAGAAGGAAGATGGGGAAATCTACTTCCATAGTGATACTTCCTCAGAAACCCAAGGAGGGATTGCTATGAGTCGGGTCTGAATCAATGGCACATAACAACAACAACAACAGAATATACGAAATATAAATTTAAGGAAACTGAAAGTTATTAAATATGATCAAAATTCTAGCTATTAATGAGCTGAAATGGATTGGTATTGGCCATTTTGAATCAGACAATCATATGGTCTACTATGGTGGGAATGATAAAGAGGAATGATAAAGATGAATGATATTGCAATCATCATCAAAAAGAACAATTCAAGATCTAATCTAAAGTATAATGCTATAAGTGATAGGATAACGATAATGTCCATAACCCTGCATGGAACACCAGCTAATATCACAATTATTCAAATTTATGCACTAATAACTAAAGCAAAATATGAAGTAATTGAAGATTTATACGAACTTCTGCAGTCTGAAATTGACAAAACATGTGATCAAGATGTATTGATTATTGCTGGTGATTGGAATGGGAATGTTGGGAACAGAGAAGAAGCATTGGTAGTTGGAAAATACAAACTTCGTGATGGAAGTGACACTGTAGATCACATGATAGAATTTTGCAAGACCAATGACTTATTTATTGCAAATACCTCTTTTCAACAACATGAGTGGCAACTATACATGTGGGCCTCAACAGATGGAGCACACAGAAATCAAATAGACTACATCTGTGGAAAGAGGTAGTGGAGAAGTTCAATATCATCAATCATAATAAAATCAAAAGCTCTAGAGGTGCTTTCTTGTCTATTCCAGGAAATTTGGAAGACAGCTACCTGGCTAATGGATTGGAACAGA
>NW_006922669.1:117733-127517 GCF_000298275.1 Orycteropus afer afer
TGAATGTAAAATTAACACAGGTTGCTGCCTAGTGTTTTCATGCTGCAGAACAATGATGGAAAAAGCAAGAGCAGCTTGGTTGTCTTTCAAAGTTGAGAAAAAAAAGTTGTGTATTTGGGGAAGTCAAGCTAGCTAAATTGACGTAAGTACCAGAGAGGACAGAGATGTAGAGAGAAAAAAGAACTCTGAAGATCTTCAAAGAGAAGCTCACTAGTCTTCAACTGAGAATTAAATTTTGTATACCAAACCAAACCAAACTCACTGCCATTGAGTGGGATCCAACTCATAGAGATTCCTTCTTGGGTTTCCAAGGCAGTATCACCACAGTAGTAGATTGCCCAACTTTCCTTCCAAGGAGTGGCTGATGGGTTTGAACCTCCACTCTTCTGGTTAGCAGTCAAGTGCCTTAGGCACTATGCCATCCATGCTCCTAATTGTTGCATAAATGTGAGGAAACTATTGAGGTGTGGAAAAGTACTTCCAAGAAATAACAGAGAGAAAAACCCTAATATGAATCAAGGCTGAGAATATCCTGCTTCTACATTTGAGTGGAAAAACCCATAATTCAAGGGCATATGTTAGAGTATGTAGAAATTTATTACCTCACTAGTGAAGCAAAATAATCCCTGGACTAAAATGAGCTGTTGTGATCCCACCTAACAAAGGTAAAAATAAACCTCAAAAGGATCAATTTGTTTTCAAAGTAGTGACCATATCAAAGAAAACAACTAAAAACTCACTGTTGTCAAGTCTATTCAATTCATAGCGACACCTCCTTGGGTTTCTGAGGCAGTATCGCTACAGAAGTAGATTACCCAGTCTTCCTTTCAAGGAGTGGCTGGTGGCTTTGAACTGCCAGCCTTCTGGTTAGCAGTCAGATGCCTTAGGCAGTACACCACCAGAGCTCCCAGAATAATAGTAGAAAAATAAAAATACCTTTAACAAAGAATTCTCAACGTCAAACGTCCAATGAAAAGATACCAGCTACAAAGAAACAGGGAATTAGAAGCAATAACAAGGAGAAATATTAATATCCAGCAACAGACCCAGGAAAAGCATGCATGATAGAAAAAAAAGTGGAAAATAAAATCATTACAACACTTATTTTCTGTGTACTCAAGAAAATAGAGAAAAATTAGAACATAGTAAGCAGAGACATGAAAGATAATGAAAAGAAACACATAAAAATTTTAGAGTTGAAGAATCCAATCTGAGATGAAAAATAGATGATAGTAGGAGCAGTCTAGACACTGTAGAAGGAAAATTAGTGAACGGGAAGAAGTAGCAATGAAAACTATCCAAAAATGAAATACATGGAGAAAATGAAAACAAAAATAAAAGAGTATCAGTATATTTTAGGAAAATTCTGTACAGTCTAATACATGTGTAACTGAAGTTACCAAAGTAGGGACAGAAGGAGGAAGCTAAAAATATATGAAAAAGATAAAGGCTTTCTTTTATAAGTTCCTGTATCTGTCATCCTTATCTCAGAGCTGCACTGAATCGCTTGTTTAGTGCTCTGCCCTCCCATTAGACTGTAATTTTCTCAAGGTATAAGCCTATCTTGTTCATAATAGCATACTTAGTTCTTAGCACCCTTGCTGCAATATAATAGTTTCTTACACAACAGTACATAAATGAAAATCAGAGATAATTACAAAGACAACGATATCTTCTTTATTCATATTTGAAGATTCTACTTGAGATTTCCTGTACTCTTGGAGTCCAGTTAGAAAGTACTACACTCATATTGAAGACACTACCTTCAATATGAGTGTTTGATACATAATACATGTCCACAAAGACAGTACCTTCAATGTAAGTGTTTGATACAAGATACATGTCCCCCTGACACATGATACAACAATTTATTTGAGCAGTTAGATATAGATACTCAATTTTTCAGGTTAGTGGTCAACCTCCACAAGTCTTTTCACTTAAATTCTTCTTTCTGGTATTGACTGTAGGAGCCTGAGTGGCACAAATGGTTTTCGATCAGTGGCTAACCGAAAGGTTAGCAGTTTGAACTCATCCAATAGTTCCATGGGAGAAAGGGCCTGACAATCTCCTTCTATAAAAACTAGTCATGAAGACTGTGGCTTCATCCTGTAGAGAAGTTCTACTCTGTAATATACTATGAGGAGCCATGAGAAAGTGATTGAGTCAAAGGCAGCTAACAATAACAGAATGTTGTTGTTATGTGCGTCGAGTCGGACCTGACTCATAGCGACCCCTCCTTGGGTTTCCGAGGGAGTATCACTATGGAAGTAGATTGCCCAATCTTCCTCTGAGGAGTGACTGGTGGGTTTGAACCACCAGCCTTCTGGTTAGCAGTCAAATGCCTTAGCCACTATGCTATCAGAGCTCCCACAATAACAGAATAGACTTACGGAGACAAACAAACAAACAAAAAAAATTATAATCAGGTTAGAGGTTCAAGTCCACCCAAAGACCCTGGAAGAAAGACCTGGTGATCTACTTCCAAAAAAATCAGGCATTGAAAGCCTCACACACCACTGTTTCACTGTGGCACACGTGGGTTAACCATGAGTTGGAATTAACTTCATGGAAACTGGTTTGCCATTTGTCATGCCTCTGTGAAGCGTGATAAAAAAAAGAGAAGCTCTGATTACATTTTTTATAGTTTTTATGTGTACTATTACCATTGATAATTATTAAGCAGTAACTGTGGGGCAATCTACTTCCATAGCAATACTGCCTCGGAAACCCAAGGAGGGGTCGCTATGAGTTGGGTCCGACTTGATGGCACATAACAACAACAACAATGAAGATATTTACAAATGTTATACATATCTCATTTAATTCTTATAACCAAGGTCAAAATGATTTACCTACTTTTTATAGATGGAAAACTAAAACATAAGGAAGTTAAGCAATTTTTCCAAGATCATAAAACTATCTAATAAAGTGATGGAGTAAAATTTCCAAAAAGAACTCTGTCTTGTGATTAGAGCTTCTTAGCCATTTAATCTCTTTCTAATGTTTTGTTACTATTTTTTTGTGTGTGATAGTTTAAAGTTTAAATATTAAATATTAACTATTAAACAATAAAAATCCTGTCCAAATTTTGACCTGAAGAGTAGATTGCTCTTTGTGTCAGTATCCATTTATATATGTTCTTTCTTCTAAGATTCATAGCTGGATTTTAAGAGCTCTGGTCACAAAGTGCCTAAGATATTTAACTGCTAACCAGAGAAGGTGGGTGGTTCAAACCCACCAGCCACTCCACAGATGGAAGACTGGGCAATCTACTTCCCTAAAGATTTACCTCCTCAGAAAATCCATCGCTATGAGTTGGAATCAACTTGATGGCAGTGTTTTTTTTTTTTTTTTTTTTTAATTCCTTTTCTAGATTCCAAGCTTTTCCCAGTTTGGCTATACTTCTGCTCTCTTGAGACAATATTTTATTGTATTATTATTGTTAAATTTGTTTTATTACTGGCAATCTCAGACTCTAGGACATGAACTCCTACAATTACAAGCATAAAACACAATCTAGAAACATTTATCCCATTAATATTGTCACACACTTTCTACTACACCAATAATTCCTTGGATTAACAGCCACTGATTAGGCATGTGAATGATTGCTGGAGGCAGGAGGATGCAGGCAATGTGATAAGAAAACATTGATTTTTCAGTCTTACTAAGCTGCTTCTGGAGACTAGGTACAGACTGAGTACCTGTAACTGAACAACGAATATGAAGAGATCCAATCAATTTTCATATCCTCCCTTTTATTATTGTGGTGTTGGTTACATGTGGCAGAACATTTAAGTCATGAATAGATTTTTTTTGTAAATAATATTATATATACTTAATAATCAGTTTTATTTGTCAGATTAAACTATTGTGGTATTACACACCTTTGCTTTTTTCTTTTTCCATTTCATAGTAGTTCACTATGAAGTTGGAGGAGGGTACAAATAAGTTGTAAAAAAAGGTCACTTTAATATAAAATTCATGTTTCAGAATTTCCTTGTAATTCTTAATCTATCAAAACCCAGCAATATTTATTATGATAAAATTAATAACTTAAAAATGAATAAATTATCTTTGAATCCTGAATCCATGTTTTTAATTTAATTCATTTACCAGCTGGCTAAATTTTGAATACGATTAAATTGATTGGAACTTTGTAAGAGAGAGAAAAAAAAAAATCAACTATCACGGTTTTGGTAGGTCAATTTCCAAAAGAAAGTTAATTTTGCAGTATATGTAAGCTCTTAATTAACAGCTTCTGTTGCACTGCTTAGGAGCTCTGGTGGCTTAATGCCTAAGGCACTTGACTGCTAACCAGAAGGCTGGCGATTCACACCCATCAGCTACTCATTGGAAGGAAGGTTGGGCAATCTACTTCCATAGTGATACTGCCTTAGAAACCCAAGGAGGGGTTGCTATGAGTTGGATCCAACTTGAGGGTAATGGGTTTGGGTGGGTTGCACTGCTTTGGATCTTATCTTCAACTTCTATGGAATATTACATCAAAAATTGTTATGTGTCTGAATATGGATCCTTATATATCTTTTCCTGAAGACAAAGCTACTCTTATAATTTCTGATTTTTGTACCTTTTTATTTCTAGAATTTAAATGAACTCATAAAGAGAAATGAAGAACCATACAAAGCGGATGGAGTTTATTTTACTGGGGCTGACAGACAATTCTCAGTTACAGATTGTCATTTTGTTATTTCTACTTGTCAATTACTTGTTGAGCATGACAGGGAATTTAACTATCATTGCCCTCACTCTGCTGGATTCCCGTCTCAAGACCCCGATGTATTTCTTCCTCAGTAATTTCTCTTTTCTGGAAATCTCATTCACAACTGTTTGCATCCCTAGATTCCTAATCACCATTATAACCAAGGAAAAGACCATTTCCTATAATGATTGTATTTCTCAGATGTTTTTTTATATCTTTCTTGGGGTTACAGAGTTTTTCCTCCTAACTGTTATGTCCTATGACCGGTACGTTGCCATCTGCAAACCTTTGTATTATACATCCATCATGAGCAGCACAGTTTGTCACCAGCTTGTACTGACCTCTTGGGTAACTGCATTACTGCTAGTTTTCCCTCCACTGATTTTGATATCTACCCTGGATATCTGTGCTGCAAATATCATTAACCATTTCTTTTGTGACATTTCTCCTTTCCTGAATCTTTCTTGCTCAGACACACATTTGCTAGAATTGGTTGCCTTTTTATTGGCACTTGTGATAGTGATTGTTTCACTGTCATTAGTAATGATTTCTTATTCCTACATCATTAAAACAATTCTAAAATTTCCTCCAGCACAGCAAAAGAAAAAAGCCTTTTCCACCTGCTCTTCTCGCATGATTGTTGTCTCCATCACTTATGGCAGTTGTATATTCATGTACATAAAGTCATCAGCAGATGAAAGAGTTACTTTAAGCAAAGGAGTAGCTGTGCTCAATACTTCAGTTGCCCCTTTGTTGAACCCATTTATTTACACTCTGAGGAACCAGCGAGTAAAGCAAGCCTTCAGGACTGTATTCAAAAAGATATTTTCTGCTTTAGACAAATAATACTATCTAGAGCTCTGGTAGCATAGTGCCTAAGGCACTTGACTGCTAACGAGAAGGCTGGTGGTTCAAACCCACCAGCCATTCCTCAGAAGGAAGGTTGGGCAATCTACTTCCATAGTGATACTGCCTCGGAAACCCAAGGAGGGGTCACTATGAGTCGGGTCCGACTTGACCACACATAACAACAACAGCAACAATTGAAATAATGGGAAAATGTATAAGAAACATTGAACAAAAACTAATTTTATTTTTAAAGTTTACAAATTTATACTTAAGATTTAATTCTTGGATTACTTTAGGTTGCTTGGTCATAGAAACTATTCCCATTCTGTTCATTATCACTTTAACTTTCTGTTATCCTGTATGAAAACCTCTCTATATTAAACATATAAAATTTCTAAATTTATTTCCTCTATAAACTTTTTAAGGATAAAATGAATGAGAGCTTTGACTGTATTATTGATGTTAGGTGTGGTCGAGTCGTCTTTGATTCATAGCGACCAACTATGCACAGTAGAATGAAACATGCCTGGTCCTGCACCAGTTCCAGGATCCTTGCTATACTTGAGCCTATTGCAGCAGCCACTGTGACAATCCATCTCATTAAGGGCCTTCCCCTCTTTCATTGACCCTCCACCTCACCAGGGAATGGTCCCTTCCTACAACATGAGGTGTTGATGAAGGTGAGATGAAATCTGGCCATTCTCACTTCCAAGGAGCATTCTGGCTACACTCCCTCTAGGAAAGATTTATTAGATCTTTAGCAGTCCATGGTACTTTCAGCATTTTTTGCCAGCACCACAACTCAAAAACATCAATACTTCTTCGGTCTTCCTTATTCATTGACCAGCTTTCACATGCCTAGCAGGAAACTGAAAATACCATGGCTTGTGTCAGGCGGGGGAGCTCTGGTGGCTAATGCCTAAGTCATTTGACTGCTCACTAGAAGGTTTGTGGTTCAAATCCACCAGCCATTCTCTGAAGGAAGGTTAGGCAATCTATTTGCGTAGTGATACTGTCTCAGAAACCCAAGGAGGGGTCGCTATGAGTTGGATCCCACTGATGGCAGTGAGTTTTTTTGAGAGTGTCAGGTGCATCTTAGTCCTCAAGGAGACATCTTCCTCCTGAGCACTTGAAAGAGGTTGTTTGCAGCCAACTTACTCACTGCTATACATAGTCTGATGTCCTGACTGATGCTTCCAATGGCCTCGATTGTAGACCCAAACAATGTGAAGTCTTTGACAACTTCAATCTTTTCTCCATTTATCATGATGCTCCTTATAGGTCCAATTGTTAGGATTTTTTTTTTCTTTATATTGAAATGTAATCCATACTGCAGACTGTATTCTTCCATCTCTATTGTATTGTATTATAGAATATTAATCCCTGGAGAGCATGGACCTCTAAAATAAATAATGTTTTTTTTTTTTTAATTTAAAAACCATGTACTTGAAACCATGTTCAGATAAATTTAATTGTCAACATAAAATATACTCTAATTGTTCCAAGAGAGTGTAATCTGATAAAGAATAATATACAGAATTATTTTGTAAGTGATTTTTCAAAATGTCAATTGCTAACAGAATAAGAAAGCATCATTTCCTGTGAAGTGAGCCATACATATGTTTTGTGTGATTTTTATAATGAGTAGCTTGCAGAGAAATAAGTCTTTTTTTTTTTCCCAAGTAATTGGATTAACACATAAAGTAAGTTAATCTTTTGAACATGCCAATGAATGTATTAAGTAAATGAGAATATAAGATGAGTTTTATGCTTGTGCTATGATTGGCTTTTAACCAAAGACAGAGAAAGAATCCTGAAAGCAGCTTAAGAAAAATGAAATCACTTACAAAGGACAACCAATAGACTAAGTTCTGATTTCTTGGCAAAAACCATACAGTCAAGAAGGAAATGGGACAACACATATTAAACCCAGAAAGAAAAACTTGCTAACCAAGAATTGTATATCCAGCAAAATTGTCCCTTAGATACAATGGCAATGTTAGGACATTCCCAGATAAACAGAAATTAAGGGAATTTGCAAAACCCAGAACAAACATAAGAAATGCTAAAGGGAGTTCTTTGGACACAGAATCAACAACAACAAACAACACTGGGAGATTAAGACACATGACAACATAATCTGGAAATCAAACTGGGTATAGAAGTATTAAAAATACAATAAACCTAAAAGATCCAAAATAGGGAACCAATGATGTCAGTTTATAAATGATGATATCTACAAAGCAAAAAGGGAGACAAATCAAAGTGATATAAACATAAAATGGACTGCTTTAAACTAGGGAAGATCATAGTAAATTACAGGGTAACCTCAAGGAAAATTATCATATCATAGGCATTCTCAACAAAATAAAAAGGAGAAAATAAGAAAGTCTCATCAAATACTAAAACAATAAAACCAAACTGAACCAAACTCACTGGCATCAAGTTATCCGACTCATAATGACCCCTCCTTGGTTTCTGATGCAGTATCACTATGGAAGTAGGTTGCCCAATTTTCCTTCTGAGGAGTGGCTGGTGGGTTTGAACTGCCAGCCTTCTAGTTAGCAGTCAAATGCCTTAGGCACTATGCCACCAGTAATGAATTAAATGATGAAAAACAAAACAATCATGATGCTTTTAGGTGCTGTCAAGTCTCCTCCAACTCATAGCTATCCAGTCATTACTTGCCAAAGCAGGATGTGGAACAATGTTTTTGTATAGTATGTTATGCCAATTGAGCTTGCTGTTCCCTGTGACTCTGGTCCCGAGCCTACAGGACTGACTACTCACTCACTCTGGGAGCTGGCTGTGGCCAAGCAGTGACAACAATCTTGATCCTTGTCAGCTCTACTATATACCTGGGAATTCCAAAGAACATACAAATACATTGTCTGAAATACACTGAAACATTGTCTGCCATCCCTATACATAGTCTTGGGCACATTCTTCCCTGAATACACATACCTAGTAGTTCAGCCTCTCCACCCATCTATCCAGCCATATATCAATGTTTGCCTTCACTGACAATGCAGTACTGTGCAAAAAGTTTTGTCTTTGTTGCCTGTACCTCCCATGAACCTCTCTATGTCTTCCTCTTCCTCAATTGATCACTCACATTTGGTACATTGCCCTTCTCTTCAACCATGTCAATACTTGTCTCTACCTAACAGTGTTCCCTCGCCTCCCCTCCCACCCCTGGTAACCAACAAAGAACATTTTCTTTCGTATATAAACCTTTCCTTGACTCTTTACAATAATGGACTAATACAATATTTGTCCTGTGATTGACTTATTTCACTCATCATAATATCCTCCAAGTTCATCCACATTAAGTGGTGTTTTGCCAATTCTACATTATTCTTTAGGGTTGCATAGTATTCCATTGTGTGTATATACCATACTTTGGTTATCCATTCTTCTGTTGATGGATACCTGGCTTATTTCCGTCTTTTGGCTATTGTAAGCAGTGCTGCGATGGACATGGGTGTACATATGTCTGTTCTTGTCATGACTCTCACTTATTTAGGATACATACTTAGTAATGGAATGGCTGGATCAAATAGTATTTCTAATTCCATATTTTTAAGGGTTTGCCATACTGCTTTCCACAGTGGTTTTATCGATTGACAGTCCCACCAGCAGTGTATGAAAGTCCCAATCCCTCCATATCCTCACCTTCATTTCTTATTTTCTGTCTTGTTGAACTTTGCTGCTAGTGCTGGGGCAAGATGCTATCTCATGGTTGTTTTGATTTGTATCTCTCTAATGGCTAATAATCGTGAGTATTTCTTCATATGTTTGTTGGACACCTGAATATCCTCTTTGTTGAAGTCCCTATTCATGTCTTCTGCTTATTTCATTTCTTACTCTTGTTATTTGTATTCTTTCCCTCTTTTCCTTTGTTAAATTTGCCAGTGATTTGTCAATTTTATTAATCTTTTCAAAAAACCAACTTCTAGTCTTATTGATTTTTTCTATTGTATTTCTATTTTCTGTTTCATTGATTTCTGCTTAAATCCTTGTTATTTCCTTTCTTCTGGTGACTGTTGATTTTTCTTGCTGTTCTTTTTCTAATTGTTTGAGATGTTGATTTAAAGTGTTGATCTTGGCTCTTTCTTCTTTTTTGATGTGTGCATTGATTGCTATCTATTGACATCTGATCACTGCTTTTGCTGTGTCCCAAAGATTTTGGTATGTTGTGTTTGCCTTCTC
>NW_006922669.1:128283-129549 GCF_000298275.1 Orycteropus afer afer
TTGCTTGTCATTTTCTTGCTATATCTTTTTCCATCCTTTGATTTTTAGTCTATTTTTGTTTTTGTCTCTAAGATGTGTCTCTTGTAGACAGCATAAGGGTGAGTTATGTTTTCTTATTCAGTCTACAGCTTCCCATCTCTTGAGTGGTGCATTTGATCCATTAACATTCAGTGTAATTATCGACAAGTATGAATTGGTTGCTGTCATTTTGATGTTTTCTTTTTTTTTTTTTCTTCATGGTGTTCCAGGTTTCTTTTTTCCAAGTAATTTTCTGTGCTGAGCTCATTATGTTTATGAATTGTGTTATCATTTCCTTTGTTGCTGTTGTTTTGTTATTGTTGTTGTTGTTATGTGTTGTTTAATATTTGCTAAATATTTGTGCTTGTCCTCTTTTTTATTGTGATGTGAAGGTTTATCATTTTTCTTGGAGGTTACCCTGTGATTTATAATTTTCTCCTGAGTTTGGAACAGTCCATTCTATCTTGCAACTCTCTTGACTTCCTTATCATTTAGACGTTCTATAACTATACCATTTTTCCCCCCTTTTTGGTTTGTAGTTGTCCTCATTTGCCAAATGACGTCTCTGGTTCCCTGTTTACAATCTTGTAAGCTTATTTTACTTTGGATACTTCCATAGCTGTGTTAGTTTCTAAGTTTTGCCATCTTGTGTATTAAAGATCAGTTGTTGTTTGCTCTTATTGGTTCTCTGTTCATAGGACTTCCTTTAGTATCTCTTGTAAGGTTGGTCTGGTTTTAACAAATTACCTTAATTTCTGCTTTTCTGGAAATCTTTTAATTTCACCATCATATTAGAAGGACAATTTTGTTACACATATAATTCTTAGTTGGAAAATTTTCTCTTTCAGGGTTTTATATATACTATCCCATTGCCTTCTCGCTTGCATGGTTTCTGCTGAGAAATCGGAGCTTTTTCTTATTGGTTGTCTTTAGTAGGTAACTTTTTGTTATTCCTGTGCTGTTTTCAGGATTCTTTCTTTGTCTTTGGTTTTGATGAGTTTGATGATATGTCTTGGTCATTTTCTTTTGGAGTCTACACATCTGCAATTCATTGGATTTCCTAAATGGACATATCCTCATCTTTCATTACATCAGGGAAGTTCTCTTCCAACAAATCTTGGACAATTTTCTCAGTGGTTTTCTTTTTCTCTTCCTGTTCTGGGATTCTGGTTACACATAGGTCATTCCTTTTGATGGTACCCCACATGAACCTTAGACTTTCTTCATTTTGTTTTGATATTTTTTTTC
>NW_006922669.1:130584-131857 GCF_000298275.1 Orycteropus afer afer
AAAAAAAAAAAAAAAAAATCAGGGCATGATAGGACAGGGCACCCAGGCTCTGACAGAGCACACAGACTGGGAAGGAATTCCTGCCGGCCCTGAAGGTAGGTAGGAGTGAGGGATGGCCATACCTTCATTCACCAAAATGATGTGGGATAAAAGAGTAATAAGGGGACTATCACACCTTTTCAGTCGTTCTTGTTTGAATGTCCTTGCAGTCCCCAGCAAGTGAAGCCTATTCTTAAGTCTGTGGAATCTGAGTGAATGCTGTTGCTTTAAATATCCAAAATGATCAAACTGCTTGTAAACATTTAAAATGGCTGCACCCTCCGCAAAGGCAAAAGTCCACAGCTCATACCATCTCCCTCTTTGCTGCTTTCCCTTTTATTCACCAGCCACCAATGCACCAGTCCTCTGTGCAGCCCTTGAGTAGCAAGGAGGATTTTTAGGTTAACTCTTAGGTCCTAACACTACTTGGCAACACCCAAGCTATTCATGCCATCAGGATCTCTGACAGACCACAGCTCTGTATATTTCTTATTTTGATGTTTTCGTGCAAGTTCTTCTACTAGTTGAAGTTTACTCCACTTCTTATCTTTCCTTTCAAAGCTCAGGGCTCAGGGTCTCTGTAGTTTGTTTGCCTCTTCCACCTTCTTAATGCAACTCTTCTCTGGTATTCTTTGCTTTTAGCCAAGATTCGTTTGGCATCAACAGTGATATCCCTTATTCTATGCACTCTTTTCAATCTATCTTGAATTTCTGGTAATTCCCTTCTTTAATCATTTTTTAATGATCTTCAACAATATTTACCTATATACAATATTATCACAGTATTTTCACATACTATTGGATCATCTTTCTTTGAAGTGGTCACAAATATGGATCTCTTCCAGTTGTTTATCCTGGTTGCTGTCTTCCAAATTTCCTGGCATAAACAAGTGAGCACCTCCAACACTGTGTGCTTTTGTTGAAACATCTCAATGGATATGTCATTAGTTCCTGGAATCTTGTTTTTCTCCAATTCCTTTAGCATAACTTTGACTTCTTCCTTCTATACCATTAGTTCCTTATCATATGCTACCTCCTTATATAGTTGAATGACTATTTCTTATCAGTACTGTGACTGTGTCTATTCCTTTCATCTTCTTTTGATGCTTAGTGCATCATTCAATATTTTGCCCATAGAATCTTTCAGTATTGCAATTAGAGGCTTAAATTTTTTCTTTAGGTCTTTAAGATTGGGAAATACTGGACATGTTCTTCTCTTCTAGTTTTCTCATTC
>NW_006922669.1:132907-134692 GCF_000298275.1 Orycteropus afer afer
TGAGATATATGAAGTGTGAATCTAATCTAAGAAAACTGGAAATTGTCAAATATGAATGGAACTCATAAAGATCAATATACTTACTAGACATTAATGAGCTGAAATGGACTGGTATTTGCCATTTGGAATCAGATAATCATATGGCCTACAGTGCCAGGAATGACAAATTAAAGAGGAGTGGTGTCACATTCATTATCAAAAAGAACGTTTGATGACCTATACAGTTCAGTGCTGTCAGTGATAGGATAATATCCATATACTTACAAGGAAGACTGATTAATATGACTATTATTCAAATTTATGTATGAAACACTAAAGCCAAAGCTGAAGAAATTGAAGATTTTTACCTCCTTCTGCAAATTGAAATCGAGCAAAGATGCAATGAAGATGCATTGATAGTTACAGTGTTTGAAATGTGAAAGTTGGAAACAAAGAAGAAGCATTGTTAGTTGGAAAACATGGCCTTGGTAAAAGAAATTATGCCAGAGGTCACATGATAGAATTTGCAAGAATTTTGCATAGTGATTAAAGCATCTTCTAATGACAATATATTTTTTTTTTGTAAAAGTCTCTTAACTAAGAGTTCCAGCTACTAGACTTATAAGAACATATTATAAATAAGATTCATATATATTTCTATTGCTAATGTAATATTGGTATCTCAGAAAACAGTTACAAATATATATAACCTTCTCTATGATTTGTTATGACCCTTTAGTATTATTGGTGGGACCTTCAAAGAGTAGAAAACAATCTAATTTTGCTGTGATTCAAACAAAAACTTGTTCATGAATGTTCATAACATTGTTATTTGTATAGCTGAAAAGTGTAAATAATCCAAATGTCCTTCAAATGATGAATGGATAAACAAAATATGATATATCCATGCAATAGAATATTATTCAGCCATTAAAAGGAATGAAGTACTGATACATGTTATGACATGAATGGACTTTGAAAAAATTATGCTGAGTGAAATAAGATAGACAAAAAAAGAGCACATGCTATTTGATTCCATTTATATGACATGCATAAGGAACTCTGGTGGCACAGTGTCTGACACTTGACTGCTAACCAGAGGTTGATGGTTCAGACCACCAGCTACTCTGCAGAAACAAGACTGGGCAATCTACTTCTGCAAAGATTTACCACCTTAGCAACACACAGGGGGTTGCTATGAGATGGAATCAACTCAATGGCAGTGAGTTTCTTTGCATATGACATGTGCAGAATAGGCAGATTCATGAAATCAGGGAGAAGTAAGCAGGGATGTACAATGGTAATCTTTTTCTAACACAAAGCCCAAGATGGAGCAATTAACTGGGGAAGAGTCTTGAGCTACAGAGTGGTGATGTCTTTTTCTGTGGAGACTCTCTAAGAGCTGTCTCACCTGGGCCACACACACTTTAATGAGATCAAGCAGGAAATTATTTTCCTAGCTGATGAGAAATCCTCTCTTAGACTAACTATGAAAGTCAGAAATAGAATACTGTTAGAGCGTATGAAATATGCAGCACTTTCTGTACACATTTTAGTTTTCCAGGAATCTTAAAGAATGAATTAGTAGTTGCATTCAACAGATGTTACTAGAAGTTTGCTACCTGGGAAACCCCAAACCAGACCCACTGCCATTGAGTCAATTCCAACGCACAGCAACCCCTATTGGGTACCCAAGGTGGTAAATCTTTACAGAAGTAGATTGCCCTATCTTGCTACCTGGAAAGAAGTTTAAAATTTATTTTGAAAGCTAGGTTCTCCTTGGCTCTGGAGAAGGCCTGCTGGATT
>NW_006922669.1:135542-137456 GCF_000298275.1 Orycteropus afer afer
GATTGACAAGAAACATGCCAGGCTGCTAAATGAAGACGGCTATGTGCAGCGTCCAAGCATGCCAAAAAGCTGCAGATCTTTCTGAATGCTTCTCCTTATGTACTAGAAACAGACCATATCCCTAAGGAAGCTCCAGTTGCTCTAGTAGCTTCCGTCATGGAGCTGATTACCAATCTCACCATGGGGAATAACTACATCCAGCTGCCCAGAAACTCCAAACCAGACCCAGTCAAGTTGACACATAACCTTAACTACCACATCCACCAACTACTCCAAGGAAAAAAATACGACACAATCTAGTTCCATAAAGATTTAGAGCCTTGGAGGTTCTATGGGGGTCACTATGAGTCAGAATCAACTTGGTGGCAGTGTGTGTTTAGTTATGGTGCAAGTTAGTCTGATAAAGTGAGAAGACATTATTCCTATTTAAAGCAATTTCTTAGCATCAGCTTTTTGTTTGCTTGTGGTGGGAAAAACATTTGGTTGGCAGTTCAAACTCACCAGCCACTCTGCAGGAGACAGATGAGGAAAAATCTGCTTCCATAAAGATTTACAGCCTTGGAAACCCCAATGAGGTGGTTCTACTCTGTCCTACAAGGTTACTATGAGTTGGAATCAACATGATGCCAATGGGTTTGGTTTTGGTTTTTCATTTTAATCTATTATAGTTGCTTCATCCTAAACCTTTCACCTATAGCTTAAGATAATGCTACTTTTAACTCCTGGTTTAATTAAAAATTATTTTTATATTTTAAATTTATTTGTTGTTTTTATACTTGAAACTATTTTGCAAAGAAGATTGAATTAATGTTATTTGGTGTAGTTCCTTTGCTCCTACACCCATATCTGCTTCAATTGTACATATTGAAGTCCTGAACTTTTTCTTATTTTAATTGAGAATTTTTATAATACAGCAACTAAATTAGCAGTTACTTTTCATTTTATTTTGGAAAGGTATAATATACAATAGTTATACCCACTTACTACTAAATTTCCAGTAAATTAAACTTTGCTAAATGTTTCTTCATTACTTGGCTTAATAATGAATATTTTAAAGACTCCATGCAGGTTTCCTGATTCAGACAGTTTTACAGTGATTTAAGGGCATGGGGGTTCTTTGGTCAAGGATGAAGTCATGTGGATATTAAGTATGCTTCAAAGTTGTCAGAGAGATGGTAATTACAGTTTAATTTAATTTTCTTTCTACTTACAAAAATATATGATTTTAAACATATAAGAATAAAATAGGTAACAGTTAACTTTTTTGGACAATGCCAATAAAACAATTTAAAAAAATGATAGAAACTGACACATTAATAAACTAAGTGCATTATTAAAGACAGAGAAAGAAAGGTTAAGTACCCTGTTAGTTTATATAGTGCCAATCATAGCATCTTTGCTCACCCTCAACCCAATATTATCCACAGAGTTTGTGAAAAATCAGATATGAATTAATGGAAATATTTTTGAAACCATGCTGTGGATATCTCCTTTCTTCTTTGGTATTCATCATTTTGATTAGCCTGGAATGCTTTATTTGGTTTAATTATTATTTTTTTTAAGTATATCTTTGCTGTTGTTTTTATTGTTTATTTCATTTCTTGGATTGTGATACAGACTTTGATGAATTTATATTAGAAGAAATTATTACTATTATTATATAATTTATCTGCTATATTGTTGTTGTTCTTCTTATGTGCCATCAAGTTTAACCCGACTCATAGCGACCCCTGCTAGGGTTTCTGAGACAGTATCACTATGAAAGTAGATTGTGCGACCTTCCTTCCGAGCAGTGGCTGGTGGGTTTGAACTGGCAGCCTTCTGGTTAGCAGTCAAGTGCCTTAGGCACTACGCTACCAGAGCTCCTATCTTCTATATGTTGTTGTTGTTGTTATTTGCCGTCAAGTCGGCCCG
>NW_006922669.1:137926-163429 GCF_000298275.1 Orycteropus afer afer
TTTGAGAGAAATGCAATCCTCTTTATGGAGTCATTGAATGCTTGTTTCACTTGCTTGTTCCTCAGGGTGTAGATGAAGGGGTTCAACAAGGGAGCGACAGAAGTGGTGAGCACTGAAACTCCTTTATTTATGGCCACTTCTTCCTTTGCTGATGGCTTGACGTAGATGAAGATACAGCTTCCATAAGCGATGGAAACCACAACCATGTGGGATGAGCAGGTAGAAAAGGCATTTTTTCTTTGCTGGACAGAGGGGAATTTCAGAATTGTCCTGATGATGTATGCATAGGACAGAAACACACACACTAGAGTGATAATGAGGGCAAATACAGCCACAAGTATAATCAACTGCTCTAATAACCACGTGTCTGAGCATGAGATCTTTAGGAGGGGACCTGCATCACAGCTAAAATGATCAATGGCATTGGAATCACAGAATTCCAGCTGCAGACCCAAGATAAGAGGAGGAAGAATAATCATCAAGCCAGCCATCCAACAACAGAGGATTAATAAGGTACAGACCCTGTTGCTCATGATGGTCATGTAATGAAGGGGTTTACAGATTGCCACATAGCGGTCATAGGACATGGCTGCCAGCAGAAAAAATTCTGTTGCTCCAAAGAGAATAACAAAAAATATTTGACTTGCACAGGTGTTGTATGTTACAGTATTGTCCCCAGTTGATATACTGTACAGGAATCTTGGAATACAGACAGTGGTGAACGAGACTTCTAAAAAGGAGAAATTTCTTAGAAAAAAGTACATAGGAGTTTTAAGGTGGGAATCCACCAATGTGAGGGTAATAATAATCAGGTTCCCTGTTACACTCAGTATGTAGGTGAGAAACAGAAAGATAAAAAGAGTTTTCACCTGTGGGTCATCTGTCAGTCCCAACAGGATGAAAGTTGTTATAACTGTGTGATTTTTCATTGTTGATTCTTGATGGCTACTCAATCTGTATGTAAAAATCATAGAAATTTTAGCAGGAGGTAGATATTCAAATTCTATAGTATAGGGTCCTGCATATAAAAAATCAAACAAGCTTAAATACATTTATTTTCTCCCTTCACATCATAATCAATGTTGAACAATTCCAATAGCCTTCCTGAATTATACACGTGACATGGACACCAGAGATTTCCTAAGGATTTGCCTTACTGTAAAACAATCTAACTTTTTTTTATAATTCCTTGACACGCAGAATTTATAAATATAACTTGTAATCTATAATTCATTACATGTATTGGATTTACAAATAAGGTTGAGAAAAGATTATGTCATTTCCTGGATACAAAAGTCCTTTTGTCCAAGAAAAATCCTGGATATAGAATATACGTAGGTTACAAAGAATGTGAATACTCTTTAGTTGATATCAAAGGCTTTTATTAAGGATAAGATTCATTTGTCATGGAAAACAAGTAAATAGCGACAAAAACAAAACACAACATTGGCCCCGTGACGTTCCCTTGTCTTTTTATTCCTCTCTGCTTATATTCCATATTCCTTATTCTTAACAAGATAGAAGCTGTAGATGGATTGATATATGACTGTTTTACCTATGAAGCCCTGGTGGTGAAGTAGTTAAAGCATTTGGCTTCTAACTAAATGTCTTTGGTTTAAATTCATCAGTTGCTTCATGGCAGGAAGATGTGGCAGTCTGCTTCTGTAAGGATCCGAAGCTTTGGAAACTGTTGGTCAGTTCTACTTTGTTCTAATAGGGCTACTATAACTCACAATCAACATGACTACAGAGGGTTTGTCTTGGTTTGGGAAGAAAATATGTTTACCTAACATAATATCCTCATATACTTTCATGTTATATTTCAGTTAATTGACTCTAGTCCCTTTCCTCTAAAAGGCCCTGAATCTAAAACTACATTTAGTATCACAGAACATTTTCTTCCAGGCTGTGTTTTATTTTTCATTGTTTTTATTTCTATTGAAAACACATTAGTGTCTTTCCTTTCTTATCTTATTCCTACTCAATTTAGGTTTTGATCCACATCAAGCTGACTCTCTTTTCAATCCCCAACCCCTTTCCCAACATCTACAAAAAATTAAAAAAACCAAACTCACTGTCGTCGAGTCAGATCCGACTCATAGTGACCCCTCCTTGAGTTTTTGAGGTGGTATCACTATGGAAGTAGCTTGCCCAATCTTTCTTCTGAGGAGTGGCTGGTGGGTTTGAACTACCAGCCTTCTGGTTAGCAATCAAATGCGTCAGGCACTATGCCACCACTCAGCCCCAATGTCTATAAAGACTTCATTATTCTTGGAGCCAATAATACATTTTAGTTTTTATTGTGCCTCACATTCTCACAACATTGTTTTCTTTCCTGTAAAGTTCAGTTGTTCATCAAATGGGTTCCATGTCATCATTCCTGTTTTCCTCCAATCTAAAGACTTTTTTTTCCCCCAATGAGCTACACCAGCTCATTTTTCTCTATTCATCTAGAATTTATTGATGTTCTCTACTAGTCTATCTTCAGACCTCTCCCTTCATGTTTTATATTTTTCATACTTCCTAATCTATGCTATTAAAGGGTGATATTTCCCTGTCCAATTGATTAGATTATTATTTATATGATGGATTTCAAAGACTGGACTTTTTTCCACAGATACTATTGCTGAGTGTACAACATCAATTGGATGTTCAAAATCTCCCCATATTTCACTTTTTCACAGTGAAATCATGCCCCTATTCCTGCCCTGCAAGCCTCTTTTTCTTCCAGTATTAACTATTTCTTGTTAAAGCATCATCTTTTACATAGCCTGCAAGGCTCTTTCTGCACAGGTCTGTCTTTGATTTTCCTACTTCATCTCTTTCCATTACTTAGCTTTATTCTTCATATTTTAAGTTACAATAACACTGACTACATTCATTTATTCAGATTTTCTATATATTGTTTCCTCTGTTCTGGTAGCATAGTGCCTAAGGCACTTGACTGCTAACCAGAAGACTGGTGGTTCAAACCCTCCCCCAGCCACTCCTCGGAAGGAAGGTTGGGCAATCTACTTCCATAGTGACACCACCTTGGAAACCCATGGAGGGGTCGCTATGAGTCAGGTCCTACTCGACGGTACGTAACAACAACAACAACTACACAGCAATTCCTCCTATCCTCCTGGCTGATATCTATTGATTTTTCATGATTCTCTGTAGGTATCACTTCTTTCAGGAGGACTTCATTTACCCATCTCAACGATGTGAGATTATGTTCCTGTTTTTTTTTTTTTTTTAAACACCTGCTCATTACCATATTTTAGAATGTATTACATTGTGTTATAATCTGCAATGTTTCTATAAATTTCTTTGAAGTACAGCCTATATTTTATACAATCTTATTTCTCCTATGTCTGACAAACATAGTAAATGTAATTAGAAAAAAATGGAACAGAGTCAATAGACACCCTTGTGAACAGGCTATTAGTGAATCACAACTACAGTTATTAACCCAATAAGGTATGTTAGAGAACTCACTGTCATCGAGTCATATACGACTCATAGCAACCCCTCCTTGGGTTTCCAAGGCTGTATCACTACGGAAGTGGCTGGTGGGTTTGAACTGCCAGCCTTCTGGTTAACAGTCAAAGGCCTTGGGCATTATGCCACAAGATAGAATGTTACTTCAGTGAGTCTTCAAGATAAAATTTACTTACTCATTTGACCTGTAGTTTGCCCTTTTCCTACTCTTTCTACTTCCTAACGTAATCTTTTTACCATACTTTAAATTTAAGCAACCTCCCTTCTCTTTTTTTCTGCAGCAAACAATATCACATTTGATTTTTTTTTTTCAGTCTTCATATTTCATTGAGTAAGGGAAAATAGAGAATATATCTGTACTTCTTTCAGAAGACAAGAATCCTCTCATTCTCTTAATTTAGTAGGTTTCATCCTCTCCACAATTTTTTTTTTTTTTTTTTCCCCAAATGCAGGCTAGGCAAAATTTTGACAAAGGAGAGATTTGCCCCATAGCCTTCGTTCTCATTATTCCCACATAAACCCCAAACCTCCTTCTCCCTGACTTCTCAGGACATACTGGCTGTGGGCCCTGGTTGTGTAGAATGCTTACTCTGACACTCTCTTGGTCCACTCTTCCCAAAGAATGGAGCCACTCTGCATCCTTTTGTCACCTCCTCTTGTTAGAGCATGTTCCTTATGTCTGTCAGGACCTGCTTCCACATGGCTATAGAAAAGTGAGACAAAATATTTTAGAAAGAATACTTTCATACAGTTTCTGCTATGTACCATAATCAATTTTACTACAATTCTCACTGGAGTTATTTATTAAATATTTTTCTTCCTTTTCCTCCACCACTTTCTCTTTCTCCTCCTTCTTCTCCCACTTTTCCTCCTCCTTCCCCTCCTTATTCTTCTCTTGCTCCTCCTCTTCCTTCTTTTCTTCCAGAAACACTGCATTTGACAAGATATTCAATGTGTGACACCCTCTGAATTGGAATTATCGAGAAAGCTTATCACAAATACAGATAATAACTTATACTCAGACAGTGAGGTTGGGATGACTGCTAGAGGAGAAATATTTGTCACATATATATTAAATTTTGAGAACCACCTAGGCAATTAGGGACCATTTCTTTCCCATTTCTGACATCATCACCTATACCCCCTTACACTTCCTTATTATCCTTTATGTCGTATAGCACATACAATCACTTAATGTATTCATTTACATATTAATTTCAGACACAAATGTGTGATTGCTAAAACATTAGCTGACTTCTTATCCCTGCAATATAAATCTTATAAGGAGCTCTGGTGGCATAGTGACTAAGGCATTTGACTGCTTACCAGAAGGATGGCAGTTCAAATCCACTAGCCACTCTACAGAAGGAAGACCAGGCAATCCACTTCCATAAAGATTAACCTCCTTGGAAACCCAATGGTGGTCATTTTGAGTCAGAATCGACTCAATGGCAGTGAATTCTGTGTGTGTGACCATTATATGTATTCTTCAGATTCTCTGTTAATGGAGCAATAACTGCTGCTAGTCCTCAACCAGTGTTTATTTTTATTTTTATTTTCTTGGTTTAGTCCTCAACCAGCATTAGTTGTTTATAAAATTATCTATGAAAATATTTGGAGCTCTGGTAGCATAGTGGCTAAGTCACTTGCCTGTTAACCAGACGGCTGGCGGTTCAAATCCACCAGCCACTCCTTGGAAGGAAGGTTGGGCAATCCTACTTCTGTAGTGATACTGCCTCGGAAACCCAAGGAGGGGTCGCTATGTGTCGGGGCCGACTCGACGGCACATAACAACAACAACAACATGAAAATATTTCCAATCTAAAAACAGAGTCTCTAGAGTACTTGCTATTTTTCCATCACCAAATGAAAATGTATCTGCCCAGGAGACACCAATTAGTCGGTTAAATGAATGCTTTTTCACTCAGTTTGCTTTAAAATACTTCCTGAAAATAACATGTGTCCTCTGGGTCTGAAAAAATAAATAAATAAAATCCTCTTTTCTTACAGATATGTGTCTTGTTAAATTGCCTCATGGACTAAGGCAAGGTCCACCTTGGTTTAAAGGAACCATCACAACGTGCTGGACACTTACACAGAAAAACTGATGCAAATGAATGAAAAACTCTGTTGAGGGAAATGGTACAGGCCTGGCACAGCTATGATGATGATGCTAAGAAAGTACCGAGCAAACGTTGTGCAGCTACAGCTTGATACATACACTTACTTTATTACACATTTATGAAGCTTTCTCCAGAAATGTATAAATAACCAAAACTTTTTTTTTTTTTTTTTAATGAATGTTCTACCCTCAAAAGAGATCCTCATCTTAGCTAGCCTCCCACACTAATGAACAACTTGTACAAGGAAAGGAAAACCATTACTTGTTTTCAAAAATCTCGAGGTTTTCCATCTCCCCGCAATCTTTTTTCCTTTATTTAAATTCTAATTTTGCCATTGTTAGATGAAATTAATGTATTAATTATTCTGTTTTATATGAGTAAAATGACACGTTTATAATGTAATGACTTATTCTTTGATATAGTTTATCTAAGAACTAATTCTCATCCAAAGCTTGGGAGCCACAAAAAAGAAATAACGTAGGAAAGACTATAAAGTCACGAAGGATTGGCATCCTTGCTGTCATTTTCTCACTTCCCCACCAAACACACCAGGCAAAAATGGTCTCAGTGAAACATTTTGCTCCTTCTGTGCAAAGCTTCAAGAGGGGAAAAAAAAAAAAAAACAACCTTCTGTTTCCTTAATCATCAGATTACACTCAATTGAGAGTAATTTGCCTCATTTAGATCTAAAGCAGGCAATTTTCTTGAAGTAATAGCAACTCAAGAGGAATTGAATTATTTCTCCTTATTTTATTATTATTATTATAGAAAGATATTTACAAATTAGGAAAATACCTGAAATAAACCCACTGCCATCAAGTTGATTCTGATTCTTAGAAAGCCTATAGGACACAGTAGAATATCCCCATGGGCTTTGCAAGGCTGGGCATCTTCACCCGAAGCAGACTGGCACATCATTCTCCTGTGGAGCAGAAAATGTGTGGGATACACCTCAGCAGCCTAGGGCATTAACCACTGCACCACTAGGGCTGCTAGGAAAGCATGAAGATTTACAATTTAAAATTTTAAGCTGTGGACTATTTTTTGAGGGGTGTACATTGTAGAGACTTGGTAGGTATATTACTGTATGTCTTTCACATTATAGTTTATGGGTGACTACTTAAGTATGTATAAATATAGCCCTGGATTTGATCTCAGTCTTATTAAAATTTGTTGAATAATTGAAAAGTTTTATAAATTGTCTATACAGTTTCTATATTAAATAATTAAAACAAGCTTAACTAACCACATTACAGAATACACCAAAAGATTTTTCATTCTCTTATCTCTTAAAAGAGAAAATAATTCTCATATCTGCTTTATGATACTTACATGATACTTTTTCATGGTTTTACCCGGCAACTCCTTCTGTGCTTCTTTGTGTTGAGTTAAGGGACACGTGACTCTGCCCGCTCAAACACAGTCATCAGCCTACACTTACTCTCCAGGCACCTCCTGGAGGGTGGGCCGTTCTTGTCTCCCATTGTCACGCCATATAAAGAATTTTCTCAGAGACTTTTCCTTATTTAAAACTTTAGAAATACTTTCTTTGATCTGAATCATGAAGGGACAAAAGTCTAATGTAAGAGAGGAGATCAAAGGAACTTCGTCTGTATGATTCTGAGCAGGGAATTCACTGTCTTGCTCTAAAAATCCTATTTATAATCCTCTGCTCAATCTCCTGTAGGTGCTCAGGGATCACCTAAATAAATAAAACAAATGATCCTTGGTGACCCAGTTTCAAAATTTGCTAGTGAATCCTTGTATAATGAACTTTTAGCAAAGGACCACAAATTGGCAATGGGAGGGACACTGTCCTTAGAGAGATTAAGATGGCATCAAGCAAAAGCCAGATGCCATTCTAATAATGAGAACAAACAAAAAGTTATGATTCAATTTCCTACTACAATTTCTAAAGATATGGGTATGAGAGTTTTTTTTCTTTTTTTCTTTTTAAGTGTATATATATTTTGCTTAACCAAATTCCCTCTGACAGAAAAAAAAAAAAAATGTTATTGTCATTGTGTTTATCCTACTCATGGTGATAATGGTTTGCTTTTGACTAATAAGCAAAAGGTTAGAAGTTTGAACCCACTCAGCAGTGCTGCAGAACAAAAGCCTGGCAATCTGCTCTGTAAAGATGACAACCAAGGAAATACTATGGAGCAGCTCCACTCTGTAACACATGGGGTGCCAAGAGTCTGAGATAGTAGATGGTTAATATCAACTGAATAGGAGAACAGATAGTGAGAAAGATTAGTCTGGATTCAATGATTCTTAAATGAGTTTATAATTTATAAATTACAGGTGCAATTATCTTCATTTGTGAAACAGGAAAATATGCACATCTTAGACATACTATTTGTTCTGTCTACTGACAATGTTTTGTAAGAACTTGGTTACACAAATGACTTTCAAAAAGAGTTCACACAATTAAAAGCCACTGATTTAATGGATTTTACTTGGACATATCTGCCTCTGAAATTTTGAAATCACTTTATGCAAAAGAAACATTTCAACTCCTCTGAAAATGTTTTAAAAGTATGCAAAATTAGGGTTTTCAAGGCTGATAAGAAAGTGTTGCTTTCAGTCAAAAGAAAAGAGAGATGAAAATCACAGCAAGTTGGGTAAGAGATGACTGGGAAGACCTTCTAAGGTCACAAGAAAGGCACTCTAGGATTTTCTGATTTCACCACAGTCATCAGGGCTCATGATTAATACATTTGTTGTGATTAAGAAAGATAGCACCTGAGGTGTAGGAAGCGGAAAAATGACCTTCTTGCTGGGTGGTTGGATAAATAAAGCTGTTCTTTTATTTATTGGTTTTAATATATCCTATTATTGCTTTTGTGAATTTCTTTCTGTAGTTCTCATTTGGGAGCTCTGATAGCATAGTGCCTAAGGCACTTGACTGCTAACCAGGAGCCTGGCGGTTCAAACCGCCAGCCACTCCTCAGAAGAAAGGTTGTAATATTATCCAGATACAGAGACGTTTATTCCAGATATTATTTTCTTCTCACTCCCCCTTTTTTTTTTTTAACATTCTTTTCCTTGTTGTTCTTTGCCTAATCCACATAGTGCATTAGAAATTCTTTGGTGGAGCAAATGGTTAAGTGCTGGAATACAATTTGCTTTACCATGGGTTGCAATCAACTTGACAGCAGCTAACAACACTATGTGATATGTTGACATACGTTAATTCTCTGATTGATATTTTTGTGTTTAGAGAAGCTCTTGACCTTAATTAATATATTTTATAACAAGTCATACTTATTCAGGAAGATTCTCTTGGAATAGTAAACATATAATCATATCATCAGTAAATTGTAATATGCACGCACATGTAAGCTCTGTCTGACCTGTTTCAGTTTCTTCATAATACTTAACCTGTAAAATAATATGAGAAAAACCAGTTGCTGACAAGTTGATTCTGACTCATGCTGATCCCATGTGTGCCAGAGTAGAACTGTGCTCCGTAGGGTTTTTCAATCACCATTTTTTTGTCATTTTTATCCTCAGCAACTCTGAGTGGATTTTGATCTCCAGCATTTGGTTTGTAGTCGTGGATGTTAACTGTACCCAACATCCAGATACTCCACTCACTAATTAGAAACTTCCATATAATATTGAATAGAAGTAATTATAACAGATAATGTCTTGTGTAGAATCTCAGACATTTCACAATCTCAGACATTTCCCAATTATATAGGATATTAACCATACTATTTTTATTTATTCTAGTCTAAACGTATACAGTTAGTACCTATATATATGGTTCTGTTCTGACAACTCCATCATAAGTCGGTTAGTTCTTATGTAAGTTTAATACTTCATTTTTTTTTTTTTTTTTGGTGGGGACAAGTTTTCATTATTGGCTTTTATTATAACTATCTTTTTTTATAGTTATATAGACATTTTATTTTTTATTTTTTAATTGTTATTGTGACCCGGGTGAACATTTACAAAGCAAATTCATTTTCCATATAGCATTTCATACACATTTTGTTTCATGACATTGACTGCAATTCCCCACAATGTAACAGCTCTCTTCCCACTTGCTCCCCAGTTACTTCTTCCCCATGTCTTTCCCTCCCATGCAGTCCCACCTCCCAAGCTATCTCTGTGTGCGAACACTGCCCCTCTGTCCT
Source organism: Orycteropus afer afer (assembly GCF_000298275.1). Classification (NCBI taxonomy): domain Eukaryota; kingdom Metazoa; phylum Chordata; class Mammalia; order Tubulidentata; family Orycteropodidae; genus Orycteropus; species Orycteropus afer. Next base: position 147,681 of record NW_006922669.1, read on the forward strand.
CTCGTGATTGATCGCTCAAAGGAGTATGTTTACCTGATGTAAATCTTCACCCCATATGCCTGTCTATTGGTTAAATGGAAGCCATAGGAGTGAGCACAGTTTCAAACTCGAAGGGTAACTAGGGACCATAGTCTCAGGGGTCTTACCAGGCTCTATTAGAGCAGCAAACCTGTTTTTTTTAAAAAAACTTACTGTGGTGAAACCATATACAACAAGACAATTGTCAACATAACAACTTCCACAATTACACCTCAGGGGCACTGATGACATTTTTCATGTTGTGCCATGATTGTTGCTAACCTCTCCCAAAATATTCCACCATCATTAACATAGACTCAATGTCCAGCAAACAAAAGTTTCACTTGTCCCCCTCTCCTACCCTCTCTTACCCTGATAACCAATAATAATCTTTGGTATATCTTTGGGGTATGTGTGTGTGTGTGTGTGTGTGTGTGTTTTCAACCTATCTAGGTATTTTCCCTCCCCTCCCCTCCCATCTCTGGTAACCAACAAAGAAAGTTTCCTTCTATGTATAAACCTTTCCTTAACTTTTTATGTTAGTGGACTAGTACAATATTTATCTTTCTGTGACTGATTTATTTCACTCAGAATAATGTCCTCCAAGTCCATCCAGATTATGTGGTGTTTTGCAGATTCTACATTATTCCCTAGGGTTGCATAGTATTCTGTTGTATTTATGTACCACAGTTTGTTTATCCATTCCTTGGTTGATGGGCACTTGGGTTGTTTCCATCTCTTTGCTATTGTGAATAGTGATGTGATGAACAGAAGTGGGAAGAATATATCTATTTGTGTCCTGCCTCTCATTTTTTCAGGATATATACCTAGGAATGAGATTTCTGGGGCAAATGGTATTTCTATTTTCACCTTTTTAAGAAATTGCCATACCAGTTTTCACAGTGGTTGTATCATTTCAAAGCCCTGCCAAAAGTTTATGAGGTCCCAATCTCTCCACATCCTTGCTAGTATTTGTTGTTTTCTGTCTTATTGAACTTTGCTATTAATGCTGGGGTGAGACAGTATCTCATGGTTGTTTTGGTCTGTATCTCTCTAATGGTTAATGATCACAAACATTTTTTCATGTGTTTTTTGGTTTTCTGAATATCTTCTTTGTGCTATTCATATCTTCTGCCCATTTTTAAAATTGGATTGTTTGTCTTTTTGATGTTGAGATGTTGGCATTTTCTATAAATTTTAGAGATAAGTCCTCTGTTGGATATGTCATTGCAGATTTTTTTCCCCCATTCTTTTCACTCTTTTGGAGAAGACTTTTGATGCAGATAAGAATTTAATTTTTAGAAAGTCTCAATCATCTAGTTTATCACCTGAAGTCTGCACATCTTGGATTATGCTTGGTAGTCTATTTATGCTATAAATTAGGGCCTCTAAATTTGATTGATGAACTTTATAGTAGGTTTCACATTTAAGTCTTTGATCCATCTGGAGTTAGTTTTTGTGTATAGTGTAAGTTATGGGTCTTCTTTAATTTCTCTGCAAATGGATATCCAGTTTTTCCAGCACAATTTGTAAAAGAGACCATCTCTTCCCACATTTAGTGGATTTCAGCACTTTGTCAAAGATCAGTTGACCACAGGTTGATGGATCTATTTCTGGGTTTTCAATTCTGTTCCATTGGTCTATGTGTCTGTCATTGTACCAGTGTGAGGCTGTTTTGATGACTGTGGCTGTATAGTAGGTTTTAAGATCTGGAAATGTGAGATCTCCTACTTTGTTCTTCTTTAATAGTGTTTTATTTATTCAAGGTCTCTTTCCTTTCCATATAAAATTGGTTGTTGGTTTTTTCATGTCTTTAAAGAATGCTGATGGAATATGCATTAAAATTGCATCAAATGTATTGATTGCTATGGGTAGTATTGACGTGTTCACAGTGTTCAATTTTCCTATCCATGATCATGGTATGTTCTTCCTTTTACGTAGCTCTCTTATAGTTTCCTGAAGTAGTGTTTTGTAGTTTTCTTTGTATATAAGTCTTTTGTGTTCTTGGTCAGATTCATTGCCAAGTATCTTATATTTTGGTAGCTATTGTAAATGAGATTGATTTCCTTATTTTATTCTCAGAGACCTCTTGCTGGTGTAGAAGAATCCAATGATTTTTGTGTGTTGATCTTTTATCCTGCCACTATGAAAATCTTTCAATAAGTTCTAGTAGTTTTCTTGCTGAATCTCTGAGGTTTTCTATGTATAGGATCATATCATATGCAGATAGGGATAGTTTTACTTCTTCTTTATTTATTTGGATGCCTTTGATTTCCCTTTCTTGCCTTCTTGCCCTGGCTACAGGTTCCAATATAATATTGACTAGAAGTGGAGATAGAAGGCATCCTTCTCTCATTTCCATTCTCAAGGAGAATAGTTTCAGTCCCTCTCCATTGAGAATGATGTTGGCTATTTGTTTTTCATATATGACCTTTATTATGTTGAGGAATTTCCATTCTATTCCTATTTTTCTGAGAGGGTTTTTTTTTTTTTTTAATCAGTAATGAGTGTTGTATTTTATCAAATGTATTTTCTGCACCTATTGATATGATCATGTGATTCCTTGCCTTTATTTCACTTATGTGATGGATGTAACTGATTTATTTTTTTCTAATGTTGAAAAATCCTTGCCTACCTGGTATGAATCCTAGCTGGTCATGATGTATTAATTTTTGATATGTTGTTGGAGTCTACTGGGATTTTGTGGAAGATTTTTGTATGTACATTCATGAGAGGTATTATTGGTCTATAGTTTTCCTTTTTAGGGATATTTTTGCCTGCTTTTTATATCAGGGTTATGCTTGCATCATAAAATGAAGGATTCCATCCTTTTCTATGTTATGGAATAGGATAAGTAGGATTGGTGTCAACTCTTCTCTGAATGATTGGTAGAATTCTCCAGTGAAAACATCTGGGCCAGGATTTTTTTTTTTTTTTTTAGTATTTTTTTTTTTCTTTCCTTTTTAATGACCTGCTCAATTTCTTCTTTTGTTATGGGACTGTTCACGTTTTCTACCTCAGTCTGTGCTAGTTTAGGTAAGTAGTGTGTTTCTAGTGTTTCTAGAAATTTGTCCATTTCTTCTAGGTTTTCAAATTTGTTGGAGTACAGTTCTTCATGTTGTTATTGTTGTTAGGTGCTGTGAGTCTTCTCCGATTCATAGCAACCCTATGTACAACAGAATGCAATGCTGCCTAGTCCCGTGCCAGCCACATAATCCTTGCTATACCTGAGCCCATCACTGCAGCCACTGTGTCAATCCATCTCATTGAGGGCCTTCCCCTTTTTTGTTGACCCTCCACTTTAACAAGAATGATATCCTTGTCCAAGGAATGGTCCGTTCTGATAATATGACCAAACTAGGTCAAATGAAGTTTGGCTATTCTCAGTTCCAAGGAACATTCTGTCTGCACTTCTTTCAAGACAGATGTGTTAGTTCTTTTGGCAGTCCATTGTATGTTGAATATTCTTCTCTAACGTCATAACTCAAAGGTATCAACTCTTCTTCAGTCTTCCTTATTTGTTGTTCAGCTCCAACATGCTTATGAGGTGATTGAAAATACCATGGCTTGGGTTAGGCTCACCTTAATCTTCAAAGAGACATCTTTGCTATTCAGCACTTGAAAGAGGTTGTTTGCAGCAGATATTCCCATTACGTCTTCTGATGTCTTGACTGCTGCTTCCCTTGGTGTTGATTGTAGAACCAAGTAATATGAAATCTTTGACAACTTCAATCTTTTCTTCATTTACCATGAAGCTGCTTATTGGTCCAGTTGTAAGGATTTTCATTATCTTTATGTTGAGATGTAATCCATACAGCAAACTGGTGTCTTTAGTCTTCATTAGTAAGTGTTTCAAGTCATCCTCACTGTCAGCAAGCAAAGTTGTGTCATCTGCATATCACAGGTTGTTAATGAGTCTTCCTGCAATCCTGAAGGCATGTTCTTCTTCATATAGTCCAGCTTCTTAGATTATTTGCTCAGCATATAGATTAAATAAGTATGGTGAAAGGATACAACCCTGACACACTCCCTTCCTGATTTTAAACCATGCAGTATTACCTTGTTCTGTTCAAATGACAGCCTCCTGGTCTATGTACAGGTTCCTCATGAGTACAATTAAGTGTTCTGGAATTCCCATTTTTCTCAATGTTATCCATAATTTGTTATTATCCACACAATCAATTTTTTTTGCATAGTCAGTAAAACACAAGTAAACATCTTTCTAGTATTCTTTGCTTTGAGTCAAGATCCAGCTGACAGCAATAATATTTCTCATTTCATGTCCTCTTCTGAATTCAGCTTGCATTTCTGGAAGTTCTCTGTCAAGTACTGTTGCAATTATTTTTGCATTATCTTCAGCAAGATTTTACTTGCATGTGATATGAATGATATTGTTTGACAATTTCCACATTTTGTGTGATCACCTTCCTTTGGAATGGGTACAAATATGGATCTCTTCCAGTCAGTTGGCCTGGTAGCTGTCTTCCAAATTTCTTGGCATAGACTAGTAAGTGGTTTCAGCATGGCATTCATTTGTTGAAACATTTCAGTGGGTATTCCATCAATTCCTGGAGTCTTGTTCTTTACCAATTCCTTCAGTGCAACTTCAACTTCTTAATTCAATACCATTGGTTCTTGATCATATGCCACCTCTTGAAATGGATGAACATTGATGAATTCTTTTTAGTACAGTGACTCTGCATTCCTTCCATCTTATTTTGATGTTTCCTGCATCATTCAACCCATAGAATCTTTCAGTATTTCAACTCAAGACTTGAATTTTTTTAATTTCTTTCAGCTTGAGAAATGCTGAGCATGTTCTTCTCCTTTGGTTTTCTAACTCCAGGCCTTTGCACATTTCATTATAATAATTGACTTTGTCTTCTCAAGCTGCTCTTTCAAATCTTCTGTTTAGCTTTTTATCTTGTGGGTTTTTCCATTTGCTTTAGCTATTCTCCATTCAAGGGCAAGTTTCAGTCTCTTCTGACATCCATTTTGGCCTTTTCTTCCTTTCCTCTCTTTTTAATTACCTTTTGCTTTCTCCATGGATGATGTTCTTAATGTCATCCCACAATTCCTCTGGTTTTTAGTCATTGGTGTTTATTGCATCAAATCTATTATTTAGATGGTCTCTAAATTCAGAAGGGATGTAATCAAGATATTTTGGCACTCATGGACTTGTGGTTATCTTTGTAGTATCCTGATATTATTCATTTTATTTCTGTTGGTTCTGTTGTGGTGTTACCCCTTTCATTTCTTATTCATGTTATTTGCATTATTTTCCTTTGTTAACTTTGCCAGTGGCTTGTCAATTTTATTAATCTTTTCAAGAACAAACTTCTAGTCTTGTTGATTTTTTCTATTGCCTTTCTATTTTCTGTTTCATTTATTTCTGCTTGAATCTTTATTAATTCTTTCCTTGAAATAATTTTTTATTTATTAAAAATTAAATATTTATTTATTTATTCATTTATTCATTTTTTTCCTGCTCTTTTTTAATTATTGGAGATGCTAGGGTAAGGTGTTGATTTTGGCTCTCTCTTCTTTTTTGACATGTGCATTTATTGCTATAAATTGCCCTATAATTACTGCTTTTGCTATGTCCCCAAAATGCTCATATGTATTGTTGTCATTCTAATTGATTCAAAGGAGCTCTGGCACTTGACTGCTACCCAGAAAGATGGCAGTTCAAACCCACCAGCCATTCCTCAGAAGAAAGGTTGGGCAATCTACTTCCGTAGTCATACTGCCTCAGAAACCCAAGGAGGGGTAACTATGAGTCGCGTGTGACTCCAAGGTTATAACAACAACAATTGATTCAAGGAATTTTTTTATTTCATTTTTTATTTCTTCTATTGTTCAGTCATTTTTGAGGAGAGTGTTATTCAGTTTCCATGCATTTTCTTTTTTGTCTTTGGTCTTCCTAGTGTTGATTTTTAAAAGAGTTGAGAACCCAGAAATAGATCCATTTACCTATAATCAGTTGATCTTTGATGAAGGTCTGAAATCCATTCAACGGGGCAAAAGACAGTCTCTTTCATAAATTGTGCTGGCAAAACTGGATATGCATTTGCAAAAGAAAATGAAACAAAATCAATACCTGACACCATACACAATAACTAATTCCAGATGAATCAAAGACTTAAATGTGAAACCTAAAACTATAAAGTTCACCAAAGAAAAAATAGGGGCAAACTTAGGGGTCCTTATTTATGTCATAAATAGACTATCAACCATAACCCAACATGCATAAACAACAGACAGTAAACAATATGATTGAGACTTCTAAAAAATTAACTTCTTTTTTTTAATTTTTTTATTGTGATTTGTGTAAAACTTTATAAAGCAAATTTCCATACAGCGGCTCACATACACTTTGTCTTGTGACATTGACTGCAATTTCGCACAATGCAACAGCTCCTTTTCCACTTCCTCCTGAGTTACCTCTTCCTTGTGTCCTTCCTTTGCATGCACTCCTGCCCCTCAAGCTGTCTCCCTGTGTATACACAGCCCTTCTATTCTCCCATGATTGATCTCTCCAGGGAGTGTGTCTACCTAATGTAAATGTTCAGCTCATATGCCTGTCTTTTGTTTGGCTGGAACCCACAGGAGTGGGTTCAATTCCAGACCTGAAGGGCAGCTAGCGGCCATAATCTTATTGGTTCCATCAGGCTCTATCAGACCAACAAACCTGGTCCCTTTTTTAAAAAATTAAATTTTTATGTGCATCAAAAGACTCCAAAAGTATAAAAAAAAGAACCTACAGAATGGAAAAAAAATATTCTGCAATCACATATTGGACAAAGGACCTATCTCTAACATTTATAGAAAATAGAAAATAACAAATGCTGGCAAGAATGTGGGGAGATTGGGACTCTTATACACTGTTGGCGAGACTGTAAACTTATACAAGTACTGTGGAAATAAGTATGGCAATTCCTTAAAAAGTTGGAAATAGAAATACAATTTCATCCAGAAATCTCATTACTTGGTGTATATCCTAAAGAAATGAGAGTCAGGACACGAAAATATATATACACATCCATGTTTATTGCAGCACTACTCACAATAGCAAAGAGATGGAAACAATCTAAGTGCCCACTAACTGAAGAATGAATAAACAAACTCCAGTACATATACAGAATGGAATACTATGCAACCTTAAAGAATAGTGTAGAATCCTCAACACACCACATAACATATATGAACATGGAGGGTATTATGCTGAGTGAAATAAGTCAATCACAGAAGGATAAATACTGTATAGTCCACTGTTGTAAAAAGTCAAGGAAAGGTTCTACACACGGAAGGAAATTTTCTTTGTTGGTTAACAAGGATGGGAGGGTAGGGGAAGGAAAATTCCTATATATATATATATATATATATATATTTGTACACCAAGGATTATTAATGGTTACCATGGGGGGAAAGGGAAAGCTTTTGTTTGTTTGTGAGGCATTGAGTTTATGCTAATGGTGGTGGAGTATACCATTCATGGAAAAGGATAGCAACAATGTTGCCACAACATAAAAATGTCATCAATATCCCTGAGATGTGAATGTGGAAGTTGCTTTGTTTGCAAATGTCTTGTGTGTTTTTTTTTTTTTTTTCACCACAATAAAAGTAAAAAAAACAAAAACAAAAAATAAACATCTGTGGAGTTTAAGGCATAGCACCCAGGCTCTGCCAGGGCACAGATCTGCATGGAAACCCCACAGCACATGAAGGAGGGTGGAGGCAAGGGATGGCCACACCTCTTTTCATCAACGGGGCATGGGGCACAAGAGTAACGAGGGCAATATCCCACGTCTCCAGCAATCAGCCTCCAATGCCTCTGCCTGTGCAGATCAACAGGTGGATCTCACTCCCAGGTCTCTGTCCAAGTAATAACACCACCCAAACACACTGAAAAAGGCTGTGCTCCCCGCTGGCAAACATCCAGATTTGCTGCGTCCTCAGGACAGCCACCAGCATTCCACAGATCTGTCTGTCTCCTTCCTTGAAGTTCACCATTCTGGGTATCAGGCACCAATGCAGTCCCTGCCTGTGCATTTCTTGGTGAAAACCAAAAACCAAACACACTGCCATCAAGTCAGCTCTGACTCAGAGTGACCCCTCCTTGGTTTTCCAAGACAGTATTCACCATGAAAGTAGATTGCTCAATCTTCCTTCTGAGGAGTGGCTGGTCACTTTGAACCACCAGCCCTCTGGTTAGCAGTCAAATTCCTTAGGCACTAGGCTACCAGAGCTCCTATTCCTTGATAAGCTGAGCCAATTCTTAGGTTGCTACTAGGAAATTCTAAAAATGGTTCTGCTCTCAGGACAGCCAGTAGTCTGCTGCTCCATTTGTGTCCTTACTCATTTTTCATTATGGTTCTTCTTTTACTTTGTATTTAATCCACTTCTTTATCTTTTCCTTCAAAGCTCAGGGGTCCAGGATCACCTTCTATATTGGTTTCTCATGGCTTTTTTGCAGAAAGTCTGTGTAGCTTGCCTGTATGTTCTGCCATCTTGCTGGAACATGGGTTCACTATATTTTTTAAAGCCTTTATTATTCTCCCTGCAATGTGGAGCACTGCAACATATTGTATGGAAGTCTGTAAATCTCTTTTTGCTTTGAAATGATTTTATTATTTTGACAATTTTTTCTTTTAATTTCTAGCAAAATGTCAGTCTAGTGTTTGAGTAACACAGTCTTGTATTTGTTGATACTATGTCACCCTCAAATCTGCCTGTCTGTCACAGTTGTATTGCCTAGCCAGTATTATATTAACCACACTTAAATAATTATTAGCTTAAAAGAACAGTAACAATTATTTCTCACTTTTGGTTTACCTGGGATTAGTGGAGCCTTGGTAGAGCAGTGATCAAAGTGCTTGGATGATATCTGAGAGGTTGGTCGTTGGAATTCATCAACAACTCGGAATGTGGCAAGTCTGTTTCTATAAAGATTTATAATCTTGGAAGCCCTGTGGGGCATTTCTACTCTGCTCAATAATGTAGCCATGAATTTCAATCATCAGTGGCAGTGGATTTGAGACATGCAGGACCTATAGGGTTACATAAAAATACAAGCTGCAAACTAAATGCTGTAGCTAAAAGCCAAACCACATCCTGAGAAGTAGGGTGCAGAAATATCCAGCAGCCTCCCCCAGCTCTGTGTTTCAAGATTTTTGCAGATGTTTGTGAGCAACCTAATTTCCAGCTCTCCATGTATGCATAGCATGATGCTAAACATCCATGTATAACATTTGTAAGATGGCAGAGGCCCTAACCAGGAACTTACTCAGCACTCCAAAAAAAACACATGTGTGGCATCCCATAAAGAGTCATGCCAAGCATCCCAGAGGCCTTTGCAATTTGTGCCAATTATCTTAACATCCCTTACTATATCTGTGCATACATCTAATTACCATAACCCAAACCAGAATTTCCCATTTCCCCAAAATGCGCTTTCCCCCAGAAGCTTAATGAATAAAATGTTAGCCAGAAACTCTTATAAAGCTCACCCCTCACTGTGCTTAGGGAGATGAGTTTTAGCATTGCCTAAACCTTTTCTTTCTCTTCTGGCCAGACTCTCTTTCTATAATAAAAATATTTTCTGGCAAGAAATTCTTCATCTCATCTGGTCATCCTTGGTCAGTGGAAGACAAGAACCCTCCTTTGGTGGGTCAGGGTCTCTGCCTGAGACCCCAAATATGGTAACACATTTGGTTTGGCTTGAGTTGGGTTCATTTAATCAGTTCAGCTCCATCAAGTGTTAGCTGGAATTTAGTCAACTGGATGTTCAACTTGTTTGGAATACCTAAAATGAATCACTCAGATGGGTAGCAGTTGGGGCTGTCTTTTGGCTGGCTGTTCAATCTGGATTGTTGACTGCAGCAACAACATCCTGCTTGCAGCCATGTTATATAGTGGAATTTTGTCACCAAGTCATGGCTGGTCTCTAAGGGGAAGAATGTGAAATGCATGCAAGAAGATGTAGATTTCTTAAAACCTCAAAATATGCCTTTATTCCATCGACCACTTTCTGTTGGTCAAAACAAGTCATCAATCTAGTCCAGATTAAAGAAGTAAGTCAATAAGTAAATGGATTCCATCTTGCTGTGAGAAGATAGATAAATAATTTAAGACCATGTTACGTTCAGCACACTCTGCAAAAGCAGTATTTATAGTGATTATAATGAAAAAGAGGTACAAAATAAAATATCTGATGTTCCACCATAAGAAGGAGTAAACATAAAAGCAAAGTAAACTCAAAAGAAGTAGAAAAGAATGCAATAATAAAGACTGGAAGTTAAAGAAAAAAATGGTATCTGTCAAATAATAAAGAAAAGCAATGGAAACAAAAGCTGACTCTTTGAAATGGTCAATACAAACGATAAGCCTCTGTGTGGAATGAACAATAACCAAGAGAGATGATACAAGCTAACCATATAAATAACAAATTAATATCATTACAGATACATCAGATGTTAAAAGGATAATAGAAACTGTTATGAATAATGTTACTGCAGTTAAAATGACCAACTTAGAGAAATGGACAATATTTTTGAAATCATAGGTTATTAAAGCTGACTAAAGGCAAATCAAAACAACAATGAGATATCATCTCACCCAAACACTAATAGTGAAGTTCAAAATAACAGAAAACAACAAATACTTCAGCAGTGTGGAGAGCCTGGAACCCTAAGACACTTTTGAAGGTAACGTAAAATGGTACAACCACTGTAGACAATGGTATGGCACTTCCTTATAAAGGTGGAAATAGAAATACCCCCAGAAATCCCATAACTAGTATATAGCTTAGAGAATTAAGAGCTGTGATATGAACAGATACATGTACAACCATGTTCATCACAGTACTATTCACAATAACAAAAATAGGAAAACAAACTAAATATCCATGAATGGAGGAATGGATTAACAAACTATGGCACATACACACAATGGAATATTATGCAATGTTAAAGAGCAATGATGAATCTGAGAAACATAACAGGGATAAACCTGCAAGACATTACACTGAGTGAAATTAGTCAGACCACAGAAGGACAAATATTGTATGAGACAACTAGTGTAAAAAGTCCAAAAAACAGTTTCACACAAAAATAAATATTATTTTATTATTACCAGAGGTGGGAGGGGAATAGACGGTAAACAAATAAGTAGAGGGTAAACACATACTAACTTGGGTGAAGGGTAAGACTAAATAAATAAATTAATTAAAGAAATAATACATATAATACAGCTAATGAATGCCAGCTATTATTATTATTGATATTTAACACACCCTTCTCACCATGTCAGACCTCAATCCCATCTTCTGCTTTAATTAAACTCACTATCTAAGGGACTTACCCAGTACTACCTTGTATTGTTAGCTTTCTTCCCAAATATGCCTCATCTCCTCAAACTAATGTAGCCTTTGGAGGATAGAGATCCATTTTCTGAGTGTCCAGCACTGTATCATATAAACAGTGAGTGGACACATCATAAGATGTTTCTAGATTAAAATCATTTCCATATTCAAGTCTGGCCTCACTCCACTTTATCCTTGTTATTGAAAACTTGAGAGTAGAGGCAGCAGAGAAATTTTAATGGCAACAGTTTTGAGGTGGAGGGGAATGGAGTAGGGATCAATAATATTGGTGGAAATAGAGTGTAGTTATGAAATCATCTTAGGCTGGAATTCTACTTGTTAGTTATGTCCTTGGGTGTATATGGTGATAACAATGCCTACTTCATAGAGTTGATATTAGAATAAATAATGTTTCGGGTTAAATAATATGTGTCAGCACATGAGAGGGATTCAGTAAATATTAAATCTATTACTTGATTCCACCACTCATCTCTCTAAATTCAGGAGGGATGTACTTGAGGTCATAGTTTGGCTTTCATGGTCTAGTTTTAATTGTCTTCAACTGCAACTTGAATTTGCATATGAGCAACTGATTGTCTGTTCCACAGCTCTGTTTTGGCTGAAGATACTGAGCTTTTCCAGCACCTGTTGCCACAGAGGTAGTCAATCTGATTCCTGTGTACTCCATCTGGTGAAGTTCATGTGTATAGCCACCGTTTGTGTTGTTGAAACAAGGTATTTGCAATAAATAAGTCGTTGGTCTTGCAAAATTCTATCATATGATCTCCATCATTATTTCTGTCACCAAGATCCTATTTTCCAACTACCAGTGATTCTTGTTTGCTTCCAACTTTTGCATTCCAATCACCAATGATATCAACACATCTTGATTGCATGTTCAGTCAATTTCAGACTGAAGAAGTTGGTAAAAAATTTTCAATGTCCTCATCTTTGGCTTTGGTGGTTGGTATATAAATTTGAATTATAGCAGTATTAACTAATCTCCTTGTAATCTCTCTTGTAAGCATATGTATATTATTCTATCACAGACAGCATTATACTTCAGAATAGATCTTGAAACATTCTTTGTGATGAAAAATGCCACAACATTCCTCACCAATCTGTCATTCCCAGCATAATAGACCATATGACTGTCTGATTCAAAATGGCCAAAACCAGTCCATTTTAGCTCACAGCTCACTAATGCCAAGGATATTGATCTTTCTGTGGTCCAATTCATTTTTGATGACTTCCAATGTTCCTAGATTCATACTTCATACATTCCATGTTCTGATTATTAGTGGTTGTTTGCAACTATTTCTTCTCATTTTGAGCCATGCCACATCAGCAAATGGACATCCCAAAAGCTTTGTTCCATCCATATAATTAATGTCAGCTCTACTCTGAGAAAGCAGCTCTTCCCCAGTTGTATTATAAGTGCCTTTTGACCCCAGGGGCTCATCTTCAGGTACTGTATCAGACAGTGTTTCAGGGCTATTTCATAGAATTTTGCAGTAATATATCAGAGAGTGTTTCACTGATATTCATAAGGTTTTCATTGGTCAATTCTTTGAGAAGTGGATGGCCTCTTCCTTCTTTCAAGTCTGTCTTAGTCTGGACACCCTGCTGAAACCTTTCCTCCATGGGTAACCCTGCTGGCATTTGCAACAGCAGTGGCATAGCCTCCAGACTCATAACAACATGTAAGCCACCACTGGATGACAAACTGACAAACAAGTTCATCTCTCTTAGTTGTTCCAAACCACTTCACTCCCTTCCTGGTCTCCCTTAAAGTCACTAAAATCCCATGCTTGGCTCTGCTTCCAGGCCATCTGTTTAAGCCACTACTCTAGGAAAAAACCCAGACGCCCAGCTCTGCTTCTGGGGCACTTTTTAAAGTCAGAAAAAAAAAAAAAGCTTACTGCCATGGAGTTGGTTCTGACTCACAGCAACACCCCCTTGGGTTTCCAAATTGGGACCTCTATGGAAGTAGATTGCCCAGTCTTCCTTCCGAGGAGTGGTTGGTAGGTTTGGACAGCCTGCCTTCTAGTTAGCTGTTAAAGGTCTTAGGCAATACCTCACCAGTTCCAGTAAAAAACAAAAACAAACAAACAAAAAAACACCTGTGCCTGCTCTGCTTCTGGGCCAACCTTTAAAGCTGCTGCTCAAAAAGAAAAAAAAAAAAAAAAAATGGCACCCAACAAATACCTATATTAAGTAAAGAAAAAAAATCTCTGAAATCAATAACTTAATCTTCTAAATTAATACACTAGAAGGGAAGAGCAAATTAGACCAAAAAGAAAAAAAAAAAAAAGAAGAAAAGAAATAAAGAGCAGAACTGAATGAAATAGAACTGAATGAAATAGAAAACAATAGTCAATCAACAAACCCAAAAGTTACTTCTTTGAAAATGTCAGCTAATGAGGCTAAGCGTGACTAAGAGAAAAATTCCTTAAAAAATCCAAATTACCAAAACTATCCAAAAAAGAATATCTGAATTGACCTATAAGAAATTGAAATCAACATAAAATAAAAATAGAAAGAAAACTAAAACTCAGATGCTTTATTGGTGAATTTTACCAAATATCTCAATAAGAATTTATAATCATTTTTAAGCTATTTTGGAAATCTTAATATCATCTGAAAAAATAGATTATTTGTCTTCTCTTTTTGAATATATATGGATCAATTTCTGTTTTGTGATATAGCATTGACTACAAGGCCCAGGAAAAAAAGTCTCTAGAATATTTAAGAAATAGTGGTGAGAATAGATATCATTATTTCATTGTTCTTAGTATGAACGCTACTAATGTTTCACTTTTGAGTGAGATTTTAATGGTCCATTTAATATGTATTTTGTTTATGACCTTGATACTGTTACCTTTTTTTCTTTTTTTAATTGAGATTTGGGTGAAAGTTTACAGAGCAAATTCATTTTCCATACAGCAGTTCATATGCATTTTGTCTCATGACACTGACTGCAATTTCCCACAATGCAACAGCTCTCTTTCCATTTCCTCCCCATAGCCACCTCTTCCCTGTGTCCTACCCTCCCATGTACTCCTGCCCCTCAAGCTGTCTCCCTGTGAGTACACAGCCCTTCTATTCTCCCATGATTGATCTCACCAAGCAGTGTATCTATCTACTGTAAATATTCAGCTCATATGCCTGTCTTTTGTTTGGCTGGAAGCCACAGGAGTGAGTTCAATTCCAGACCTGAAGGGTAGGTAGGGGCCATAGTCTCAGTGGTTCTACCAGGCTCTATCAGAGAGCAAATCTTGTCCCCCCTCCCTTTTTTTTGTTATGATCTTGAGTTTTTTTCCACATAGTTCCCCCACTCTATCCAGTATCTTTTCATAGATCCCCTCTGACTGATTGACAGTGGTAGCTGGGTACCATCTAGTTCTTCCGGTCTTATAGTCATGAAAGCTGAGGATCACATAGTGTACCAATCCCTTGGACTAATTGTTTCCATATGTCTTTGGTTTTCTTCATTCTTTTCTCTGGATGAGGAGAGACCCATCATTGCATCTAGATGGCCACTTGCAAGCTTTTAAGATCTCAGTCACTACTCACCAAAGAAAGATGTGGAATGGTGTTTTTGTTTTTTTGTTTTGTTTTTTTTTGTAGTATGTTATGCCAATTGAGCATGATGTTCCCTGAGACCATGGTCCTGAGCCTACAGGTCCAACTACTGGCTCCCTCTGGGTAGCTGGCTGGGGCCAAGAAGTGCCTACAACCTTGTCCCTTGTCAGCTCCACTACATATTTGGAAATTCTTACAGAACATACAAATACACTTGTAGAAACATTGTCTGCCAACCCTACACAGTCATTGGTGCACTCTCTCCTACACAGACACACCTAATAGTTCAGCCTGTACACTCATTTATTCACCTATAGCTCAATGTTTGCCATCATTGACAATGCAGTACTGCATGTACAAAACGGTTCGTCTTTGTTGTCTGTACCTCCCATGTACCTCTCTATATCTTTCTATTGCTCAATGCCATTGTGCTGATCACTCACATTTGGTACATTGCCCTTCCCTTCACTCAAATCAGTACTTGTCTCTACCTATCTAGCAGTGTCCTCCCCCACCCCTGGTAACAAACAAGGAAATTTCCTTCCATATATAAACCTTTCCTTGACTTTTTACAATAATGGATTAATACAATATTCGTCCTTCTGTGATTGACTTATTTCATTCAACATAACGTCCTCCAAGTTCATCCATGTTATGCAGTGTTTCACAGATTATGTTATTCTTTAGTTTTGCATAGTACTCCATTGTTTGTACCTACCATAGTTTGTTTATCCATTCTTCTGGTTATGGGCACCTAGGTTGTTTCCATCTTTTGGCTATTGTA
>NW_006922669.1:186130-196846 GCF_000298275.1 Orycteropus afer afer
TTGACCAAGTGTGCAATCAAGAGCTATTGATAATTACTGGTGATTAAAATGTGAAAGTTGGAAACAAAAAGCAATGACAGTTGGAAAATATGGTCTTAGTGAAAGGAATGATGCTGAAGACCACAGGGTAGAATTTTGCAAGACCAATGACTTATTCATTGCCAGGACATTTTTTCAGCAACAGAAATGCCAGCTATACATGTAGACCTTCCCAGATGGAATACACAGGGATCAGAACAACTACATCTTTGGGAAGATGTGAAGAAGCATCTCAATATCATCAGTCAGAAAAAGGCCAGAAGCTATCTGTGGACCAGACCATCAATTGCTCATATGCAAGTTTAAGTTGAAGCTGAAAAAAATTAAAAGATTCTAGAATAGCCACAATATGACCTTAATTATATCTGACCTGAATTTAGAGACCATCTGAGGAATAGATTTGTTGCATCCAATACCAATGACCAAGACCAGATGAGTTGTAGGATAATATCAAGAACATCATACATGAGGAGCTGGAGACAGTATGGTGTCCTGCTAACACACTCTGCCAAATCACTCTACAACAGAAACTCAGAAAAACTAAGTGAAACAGATACAAATGATGGTCCTGGAATTCTGAGCATCTAATGAGAAAGTAAAGAAGTAGAAGGGAAGGGAGATGGAGTGAGGTCACTGACTGGGGAGAGAAAAGAAGTCAGTACTGGCCAAAGAAAAGTAATTTTAAAGACAGAGACAAACAGAATAATAATAATAATAATAATAATAATAATAATAATAATGGGATCCACACAGTGATAAAGACACAGTGCAGACAGATTGGGAGGATTTTAAGATGAGGTGAAATCATGTGGGGGCTGAGAGAGGAATATACAGAGAAGCAGGTCAGACTTCCAGCGGCATGTGTGGCCTCAGAGCAAAGAAGCCAGAGAAATGGAATAAAATAACTTGCCACTAGTAAATCAAGCCAGACAGTCTGCTATTGAGTTAATTATTACTCTTAGGAATGCTTGTTGGGATGGAGTGGAACTACCTCACTGGCTTTGCAGAGTTAGGATCTTTGCAGAGGCAGACTACCTCATCTTTCACCCATGGAGTGGCTGGTGGGTTTGAGCCACCAGCCTTTGACCACCAAGTGCTTTAACCCTATGCTACAGGCTTTTGGGCTGAGCACCTACATGAGGAAATTAGCCTGTTTTGGGATGGTTGAAGAAGCTAGGCTCAGATGGAGCTCTTGATTGATTGAATCTTAGTAAGAGCTGCATAAGCAGCTGTGTGTGCCAATAAGGGCACCAGAAGCATGTCAGTGAATTGCACTTGGTGAGTCACACTCATCACTCAAGATGTACAGCTTCCCTATGAATAGGGGCAAAGGTGGTGGCCAGGGAATCCCATCCTGGAGCCCCCCAATAACTTCTTTACAACCTAGCCACTTCAACCCCCTCCAAACAGATGGACCCAGGGGCTGTGGTCTTCCCTTCCTCCATTTGCATCATTGGCTGATCTTTCTCACAATGAACACAAGAGGCTCACACCTGTAGCCTTCTCTCTTGGAGGTACCCACTTGTATCAGATTCCTGCAGGCACATGCCCCATTTGATTAGCAGTCTCTACCACAACTGCCTGCTATGAGGGCTGCTGGGTGACCATAACTACAAAAGTTACTCCTCTTCAGTTTCCTTATCTTCCTCTTATTTTACTTCTTACCCTCCCTCCCAAATTTCTTTCCCTTTTATCCATTCATTTTTTCATATTCCTCTTCTTCTTTTTTCACTTTTATCGATCCACCTGTTTTCTTTTTCTTCATTTTTTTCTTTTTCTCTATTTCCTTTTATTTGTATTCTATCTTTTCCTCTTTTTCTTTTCTCCTTCTTCTTTTCTCTCTCTCTCTTTTTCTTTGTTGTTCTGCCCAATCAACAGGACAAGGACATGAACTCTCCACTAGTCAACCACATCTATTGCATTAATCACTTCACCCAACTAATGGGCACCAACAACAGATCTTTCAGCACTGGATCAATGACAGACAACGGACATCTGCTCATCCTACCTCCAGCTTCTCCTCATAACAACCAGAATTCTGAACCCACATTCCTATCAGTTATTCCACTAACCTGGAGATAAATGGGGAACAATTTAGAGCTTACAAGCTAACAAACAAAAAAGCACATGTTCCCAGCACAACTGGATACAACTGAAACAAAGCATATAGATAGATAAGTAAATAAAACAGCATGAAACAAACCAATTCAAAATTAAAAAATGAAGAAAATATCTTCAAAATGTCTTGGAGACAACAGACAACTTCAATTCAAGTAAATAAACAGAATAATATAGCAGAAGCCAGTGACCAATCTAAAGATTTAGATAATTTCCCTGAAGAATGTGTAATAGATCTACCTGACAAAGAATTCAAAAGATACATAGATAGATAGAGAGATAGATGGATAGATATCCTCCAAGAGCTCAAGGAAACTATAAACAGAATGTAGGAAAATACAGACAATACCCTGGAAGAACTCAGAAAATTCATATAAGAGCAAAATGACAAAATAAATAGATAATTAGAAATCATGCAAAAGCAGCAATTAGATATCCAGAAGATGAGCACTTAAATTATGAAGATAAATAACACATTGTAAAGACAAAGGAGTAGAATCAAACTGGCTGAAGAACACATCTCCCAGCTAGGGGACAATCCCTTAACACCAACTTGTATGAAGAAAAATTAGAAGGGAAAAAAAAAAAAAAAAAAAGAAGAAGAAGAAGAAAATATGAGTTATTTGGGAGGATTTAAAAAAAGAAATGATATGCATCTAATTAGAATTCCAAAGCAAGAGGAGGCAGAAAAACAACACAGAGAAAATTGTTGAAATCTTTCTGGCAGAAAATGTCCCCAATATCATGAAAGACAAAAAGATACACATCCAAAAAGCTTAGTGGACCACATACAGCATAGACCCAAAGAGAAAGTCACTAAGACATATCATAATTGAATTTTCGAAAATTAAAGACAAAGAATATTGAGAGAAGCTTGGGAAAAGCAAAATGTTAACTACAAAGGACAACCAATAAACTAAGCTTTGATTTCTCAGCAAAAACCATGCAGGCAAGAAGGTAATTGGATGACATACATAAAACACTGAAGGAAAAGAATTGTCAACAAATTATACATCCAGCAAAACTATCCCTCAAATATGATGGCAAAATTAGGACAATCTCAGACAATAAGGGAATTTGTTAAAACCAGACCAACTCTACAAGAAATGCTAAAGGGAATCCTTCTAACACGAAACCAACAACAGAAGACACCAACTCAAGATTAAGACATGTGACAACACCATCCAGAACTCAACCCAGAAAAGGCATTCTCAAAACTAAAATAAGCTTACAGTATTGAAAATAGAGAATCATAGGGTTAAATCTGTAAATGACACCAACTACAAAGCAAATAGAAGGAATACATAGTACAGTTACAAAACTTCCAAAGGAGAGGAAGGCAGGAGGATAAAAATGTAGAACAGTCTGTTGCAAACTTATGGAGATAATCATCTATTACAGGGTAGCCACAAAGAAAATGATAAGTGTTTAACCAAAATAAGAAAAAAGAAAATCACAAGGACTTAGTAAATACCAAGTCAACAACATTGAGGAAAAGAGAAAGAAAAATCAATAACAAAATGAACTCAGTACAAATAATATTTGGAACAAAGAAACCATCAACACCACAATAAAAAAAAAAATGACATAAGTAATTACATACTTATCATTCATTATACTGAATGTGAACGGATTAAATGTACTAGTCAAGAGAATATACCTGTGACCATACATAGGTTTGGCAAATGATATGACTACATACTTATTTTTATGTGCTGCAAAAATGTCTATATACATTATAAAGCTAATGGGACGAAGTTAGGATAACTTCTCAACACTTAGAAGGATTGAGTCACTGGGACAGTGGACTCAAGACTATGGTTGTGGAGAAGTTCAATTGGCATAACAGTACACAAAAACATTCTTCAACATGCCACTTTGTTGAGTATAGACTAGGGTCTTAAAAGCTTGTGAGCAGCTATGTGAGATGAGATTATTGGTCTCTCTTCATCCAGAACATAAAAGAATGAAGAAAATAAAAGATGTATGTAAACAATTAGTTCAAAGGACCAAAGGAGCATGAAAACTTCAGCCTACATGACCCTGAAACCAGAAGAACTAGATGGTGCCTGGTTACCAATGCCAACCACTGAGAAAAGGATAACAACTGGAGAACCTGGATAGAATAGGAGAAAAATTGTAGAACACAATGCAAAAACAAAAAAAGATCAGGATTACTAGTTGGACAGAGACCGGTGAAACCCCTTGGAATTGGACTCACTCCATAGATCAAATCTCAGCCAAATTACAGACAGGACTATGAGATGAACAACTATAACAGGGAGTTGTACTCCTTAGGACACTCATCCATGGGAGATCAGAAGGGCAGCATTTGCAGAGGGAGAAATCTAAGCAGGAAGAAACACATAGCTAAGGACACCAAAGAAACAAACTTACTAGCATTGAGTCAACTCCAACTCATAGCAACCCCCATTGGATTTCCAAGGCTATAAATTTTCACAGAAGTAGACTGCCTCACCTTTCTTCCATGGAGTAGCTGGTAGTTCAAACCACTGACCTTTTGGTTAGCAGCCAAATGCTTTAACCACTACACCATTAGAAGTCCTTAAGAAAGACACAGGGAAAGGGTAAACATGAGAAGGAGGTCAGTGGCGAGCTGTTACCTAGTGAGAATTAAACCAGTGTCACAAAACAAAATGTATATGAACTGATGAATATAATATGAATCTGTTTGCAAAACTTCATGCAAATCAAAATGAAAAAGTTGAAAATTAAAAAAAAGAAAGAACATCATGCATGAAGAAACAAAAGTCATTAAAAAGACAGGAAAGGAAGAAAAGACCAAAATTGATGTTGGAAAAGTCTCTGAAACTTGCCCTTGCACACAGAGTAGCTAAAGCAAATGGAAGAACTGATGGGGGAGGGGGAAAGCTGAACAGACAATTTCAAAGGGTGGCCCTTGATGGCAAAGTAAAGTATTATAAAGAAATACGATAATACCTGGAATTAGAAAACAAGAAGTGAAGAACATGTTCTGTATTTCTGAAAATGAACAAACTGAAGAAAAAATTCAAGTCTCCAGTTGCAGTGTTGAAGGATTCTAAGGGCAAAATATTAAAAAATGAAAGAGGCATGAAAAGAAGATAGAAAGATTATATAGCGTCACTGTGTCAAAAAGAAATGGTCAAGGTTCAACCATTTCAGGAAGTAGCATATGATCAAGAACCTATCTATTGAATGAAGAAGTCCAAGCTGCACTGACAATTGGTGAAACACAAGGCTCCAGGAATTGATGTTATGACAAATGCATGTAGTGCTGGAGGCACTTGCTAATTTAAGCCAAGAAATTGGAAGACAGATACCTACCCAACCAACTGGAAGAGTTGTGCCCACTCCAAAGCAAACTGAACCAACAGAATGTGGAAATTATCTAATAATATCATTAATATCACAGATGTGATAGTTAAGCTTGTGTGTCAACTTGGCTGGGCCTGGCTGAATGGGTGGGCAGCTGGATGTATTAGTCCCCATGATAAGACTGGTAATCAACTACATGGTGGAATCTACTGTGAGCAGCTGAGTAGCTGCCTTAAGGATATGGTCTGATTCTTGTATATAAGGAGAAACCTTGGGGAACAGTCCCCAGCTTATGGCACACTTGAACACTGCATGTAGCCGACTCGTTCAGCAGTCTGCCATGCTCTTCCGACCTTGGGACTTGCAATGGACTTGAATTAATGGCCTGCCATGTAGTTTGGTAACATTGGGACTATGTCTTTTTACTTGTCAACCTTGGGTTTGTCAGTCTCAGCAGCCAGCAGCTGCCTGAGTGAAGAAAAGCCTCTAGCTCCTGTGGGCAGGAAGCAGGAGGCAGAGCTGAAGTCCAAGGTTGAGGGGCTTTCACCCAGCCCCTAAAGCCTGGCACTTTGAACTTGGACTTAAAGCCTCAAAACTGTAAGAGAATAAACTGTTTGTCCAAGCCATCCCATTTGGGTATATTCCTGTCAGAACAGCACTAGGTAACCAGTACAGCAGGCAAGTAAAATTTTGCTGAAGATAAATTAAAAAATGTTTGCAGCAATATGTTGACAGGGAACTTCCAGAAATTCAAGCTAGATTTAGAAGAGGGTGTGGATGGTGGAATATCATTGCTGATGTCAAATGGATCTTGGCTGAAAGCAAATAATCCAAAAAGATGTTTACCTGTGTTCTATTGACTATGTAAAGGCATTCAAATGTTTGTATCATATCAAATTATGGATAACATTGCGAAGAATAGGAATTTCAGATCACTTAATTGTGCTCATGAGGAACCTGTACGTAGACCAAGAGGCTGTCTTTTGAATAGAACAAGGTAGTAAGTACTGCATGGTTTAAATTCAGGAAAGGTGTGTGTTAGAGTTTTAGCCTTTCACTATACTTATTCAATTTTTATACTGAGCTAATTCAAGAAGCCAGACTATATATAGAACAACATGCCATCAGGTTTGGAGGAAGACTCATTAACAACCTGAGCTATGCAGATGACACAATCTTGCTTGATAAAACTAAAGACGACTTGAAGCAATTACTGATGAAAATCAAAGACTCCAGGCTTCAGTTTGCATACACCTCAATATCAAGAAAACAAAGTCCTAACAACTAGACTAATAAGCAACATCACTACAAATGGAGAAAAGACTGAAGTTGTCAAGGATTTCATCTTAGTTCAATCCACATGCATTCCCATGGAAGCAGCAGTCAAGATATCAAACGATGTACTACACTGGGTCAATCTGCTGCAAAAACCTTTTTTAAAGTGTAAAAGAGCAAACATGTCACTTTGAAGACTAATATACACCTGACTCAAGCCACAGTATTTTCAGTAGCTTCATATACACGTGACTCCTGGAAAATTAAAAAGAAAACCACAGAAGAATTGATGTACTTGAATTGTGTTTTTGGGAAAGAATACCGAAAACACCATGACAGATGAAGGAACATAACTGTACGAAGAAGCACAGCAGGAATGCACCTGAGAAGTAAAACGGTCAGATTTAATCTCTAGTACTTCAACCATGTTGTCCTAAAGGACTAGTCTCTTGGCAAATTACCGTACTTGGTAATGTAGAGGGTCAGCAAAAAAGAAGACCCTCCATGAGATTGATTGACACAGTGGCTGAAATGTTTGGCTCAAGCACAGTAAAGATTGTGAAGATAGTGTAGGATGGGGCAGTGTTTTGTCCTGTTGTACATAGGGTCTCTATGAACTGGAACTGACTTAATGACACCTAATAACAACATCTCAATTCATGTGTGATATCAGAGCTGATGAACATCAAAAATTGTCCAAGTATAACAGAGAATATAAAACCAAAGGTGCAGGGAAACAGTTAATCCCAGGGCTAGTGCACGATGCAAACCTCACTACATGACCCCGAGACCAAAAGAATTAAATGATGCCTGGTTACTCATTGTAGACCACTACAAAAGGGATCAAAATAGGAAATCATGGATAGATGGGAGAAAAACTTGGAACAAAACTCAAAATCATAAAAAAAAAGACCAAGCTTACTCACTGTCTGATAGAGTCTGGTGAAACCCATGAGACTATGGCCCCTAGTCACCCTTTGGGCCTGGAATTGAACTGACTCTCATGGTTTCCAGTCAAACAATAGACAGGCATATAAGGTAAACATTTACACCAGGTAGGTACACTCTTTAGAACAATCAACCACTGGCAATCAGAAGGGCAGTATTTCACAGGGAGATAGCACAGAGGGCTGGAATACATACGAAAGAACAACACAGAGAAAAGGTAACCACAGGCAGGAAATGGGAAGACAGCTGTTATACTATGGAGATTGCAATCAATGTCAAGAAATAAAACATGTATGAACTTTTGTATGGATAATGAATTTGCTCTGTAAACTTTCACCCCAATCACAATTCAAAAAAAAAAAAAAAAAAAAGCTCAAGTAGAACTGGTAATTTTCCTTGTCTAATTACTTATCTTTGTTGTTGTTTTTGTTAGCTGCCTTTAAGTTGACCTCAATTTATGGCAACTCCGTGGTTACAGAGTTTGTTCAATATGTTTTTCTTGGCTGCAACCTTTACAGAAACAGGTCACCAGGCCTTTTCTTCCAGAGGCATTGGGTGGATTCTAACCATCAAATTTAGTTTGGCAGCTCATTTCAAACTGCAACTGCCATCAAGGCTCTATGTATACCTTTAGCCATGTAGATTTCTACGTATGTGTTCAATATTTTTCTCAGTAAAAATGAAGGCTAGAGACTAGAGACTCTGGCCTCCTGGACTAAGATCAATAGGTAGGTAAGAGTTATTCATCATTTATTCCCAATTAAGTTGATAGATACTCACAGCTTTCTAGCTTCCAAGTAATGTGTTCCAAGGCTCCCAATTTACTATCCTTTACCAAATGTAAAATGTATCTACTAAGAATAACCGTTTTTTTTGGAGGTGTGTGTTTGTGTGTGTGTGTGTGTGGTTTTAAAATATTTTCCTCAGAAAGCCTTAATGTGTGTTGCCTTGGTTCTCTAGTGCTGTTATAACAGAAATTCCACAAACGAGTGGCTTAACAAATGGATTTGTCCCCTCTCAGTTTAGGAGGCTAGAAGTTTAAGTTCAAAGTGCTGGGTCTAGGGGCTGGGTGAAAGTCCCTTGACCTTAAGCTTCAATTCTGCCTCCTGTTCCAGTCCCACTAGAGCTATAGGCTTTTTCTGACTGACACAGCTACTGGCAGCTGAGGCTGATGTGCCCAAGATTGACAAGTAAAATGACATAGTCCTGAGATTAGCAGACACACAGTAGGCCACTGGTTCAAGTCCAGGAACAAGCCCAAGATCAGCAGGCAGCATGGCAGGCCACTGAGATGAAGGCTTGGCCAAGTGTAGGATCCTGATGTGCCAAAAGTTCAAGACTTTTCTCAAAGCTTCTCTTTGAAACAGACCAAACCCCAAAGGCAGCCACTCAGCTGCTCAGAGTACATCCACCATTGAGGTGCTTACAATCTTACCTTGGGGAATAATTGCATTCAGCTGCTCAACCACTCAATATCATATCATAGTGCGGCCAAGTTGACACACAACTCCATGACATGTATAATACCAGATTATTGAAAAAATGTATTTTTCTCATTTTTCTAATTCAGTGAATACTGTCTTTACTGCTACAGAGTGAGGTTTCTGTGGCAGAAAGAAAGCCCTACAGGACAGGGATATAAAGCAGGCTCAATGTAGATGAAGTCCCATAGAAAGCTCTACAGCAGGGCATTATCATCAGGATATGCATTTCTAGTACACTGAGAGTCTCCTTCCCTGTTTTTCTCTTTGCCAGCCTCTCAAGGTACCACCTAGTAGTTCTATTAGTATGTAGTTCAGTTTTCTCATGCCTCAAAACTATTTTTCATACTGAATACTTAATATTTTTGTTTAATCTGAATCCAGACTCACATACATATTAAACATTCAATAATCTTCTCATATACATATTGCCTATCTTGTGTTTTAAATATTTAATTCCCAGAAAGTATTTCAATTTTGCAAAATATTAGAATGGACAATAGAATATCAGTTAATATGTTAGTTTAGTGTCACTGTCATTGTGTGTGTTTACCTTTTTTCCCCATATTTTTGTGTTTGTGAGGGATTTTTCTTATGAATTTTCCCACAAACATGGAATAGTAATGATGTGTGTAGCCAAAGTCCAGGAAAACATATACATCATAAATGACTGCTGGGTAGTTTTTCATCAAATGTTAACATTAGTATTCAACATATTGATTATTTAAGTCTAATAGTTTGCTTCAAGAAACATATATATATCATGAGATTCTCCACCTACTCCTCCCCTCTTGCCAGTGTAAAGCATATAGTGAAAATTACTGAAGTAATGCTTTCATACTTACCCTTATAGCAGTATTTCCTGGCATCTGTTGGCATGTATTTTAAGATGTTTATAGGGAGATACATAGTTGTACAGTAATGTGACTGTGGAGACATGTGAATGTTATTTTCTCAAGGAATCACACTCAGTCAGTGAGGTCCATGGAGATAGGCAGAGCCCTTTTACATGATAAAGGGTTTCTTCCACAAGAAGGAAGAAGTCATTTTAAACTAAAGAGATATGTTCTTGTTCTCTTGATAGCTAAAATAAAGGAATGCTGGGGATGTCATGAGTTATCAAGTAGTTAGGAATAATTGATCTCAACCTAATGGTCAGAAAAACTACTTGACACTAAATGTTACTAGTTATTGTATATAGTCCATTTTAACAGAAGACAATAGAGTCAACAAACAAAAGAGTCCATGGTGACTCATGACTGAAAGTCTCTAAGGATTATTTAATATAATTAGTTTTGGCAATCAGCCTTACTAAGGCAGAAAAGGGGACAGAGCCCTTAGGGATAAGAAGAGCAGCAATAGCATCACACAACTGTGATGGTGCTGGGCAATGATAAGATTTGTTTTCCTGTGTTGTCTAAGACAGTGGAACTTGCATAACTCTTTCCTCTACTTATATTTTTCAATAAGCAAATCGATAATATTAAAATAAGAAGTTACAAAGGAAACAATGACATAAACAATGTAAACTTTTCTT
>NW_006922669.1:197531-199168 GCF_000298275.1 Orycteropus afer afer
AATAATGAGTTATTTATCCTAATAAATGTGGTTATATGTTACAAAAGTACAGTGAACAAAACAGTTATGTGATGCAAGGATTAAATAGCAAATCGGTGGAACCAAATACTATTTCCTGAAATAGCTGCAGTTGTTTTACACATTGTTTGGGTGAAAAGGATTACAACTTAAAAAAATGTAGAGCTAATCATGATTTAAGTTAAAAAAAAAAAAGCAAATATTTCACCCTTTACATGACAAAAAATCCCAAGTACACTAAAGGTATAAATATTAAAAAAATTAAATATAAGAAACATGAAAATAATTTCAGGATATTTAATATCAATTTAATATTATGCCTAGATTTCCTTGTGAGGAGTGGCTGGTGAGTTTGAATTGACAGCCTTCTGCTTAGCGGTCAAATGCTTCAGGCTCTACACCACCTGAGCTCCTACATAATAGCCCACTATAAAAATATTGATAATTACTTTACCTAAAGTAAAGTTTTATATATCATAAAATATAAAACAAAAACAAAATTTAAACAAATTTAATAGTGAGAATTATATTTTAAACATGTATGATAAACATAAAGCTAATAGAATTTAAAATGACAAAATATGTAAGATTATATTTTGGGAATACAATGTTTCTCTATTTTGGATCAAATATATATTTTATAGTAACACTCATTGGAAATATATGTCAAATGCCATGTAGTTTTTTAACTACAAGGAACCATTTCCCCTGTATAAATGGTAGAATATAAAATGTCAAATATGTGAAGGTAGTTATATGAAATTTTCTAGCAGTACTTTTATTAATACAAAGAAGAAATGTGAACAATTTCAGTTTTCAAACTAGTGGAATTTATTACCAAAACAAAGTTCAATCAAAACTGATACAAATCTCTGTTATTGATAAAATTCAAAAAAAGAAAAAAAAAGTCTTTTCTTACTTCATACTGTCTGATATATTACTGGAAAACTTTACGAATAGCCCTGAAATATTGTCTGATATAGTGCCGAAAGATGAGCCCATCAGGTCAGAAGGCATTCAAAATATGACTGGGGAAGAGCTGACATAGAGACTAACTTAATAATATGGATGGAGTAAAGCTTTCGGGACCTCCATTGGCTGATGTGGCATGACTCAAAATGACTAAAAACAGATGCAAACATCCACTAATAATTGGAACATGGAATGTATGAAATATGAATCTAGGAAAGTTGGAAGTTGTAAAAATGAAATGGATTACATAAAGATTGACATCTAAGTTTGAGGGGTCACTTAGGCATTAATGAGCTGAAATGCACTTTTTTTGGCCATTTTGAATCAGACAACTGTATGATCTACTATGCAGAGAACGACAAATTGGAGAGGAATGGTGTGGTATTCATCATTACAAAGACTGTTTCAAGATCTGTCCTCAAGTACAATGCTGTCAGTGATAGGATAATATCCATACACCTACAAGGAGGACAAGTTAAATTTATTATTATTCAAATCTATGCACCAACCACCAAAGCCAAAGATGAGGAAGTTGAAGATTTCTACCAACTTCTGCAGTCTGAAATCGACCAAACATCTTGTAATCAAGATGTGCTGATTATCACTGGTTACTGGAATGAAAAAGTTGGAAACAAAGAAGAGTTACC
>NW_006922669.1:222385-223138 GCF_000298275.1 Orycteropus afer afer
TCTTCTGTGTCTGTATTAATTGGTTTCCCTTTTCTTTGTTGAAGAGGGTCTGTGCAATCCTTCTGCCTAGTCCGCCATCTTGCCCCGCCTCTCAGGGATTATTTTTTAAACTGAGTCCGAACGTATTTCTTTCTGCTTGGAGACTGAGCCCATAAAATATATATCTTTCTGCTAAAATAAAATCTGTTTCCTGTTTCAAGAGGTCAGAACACAATGTGAATAAAATCTTGCTGAAGATCATTGTTTTGGTTACCTACCACTGCTCTGACAGGAAAATACCACAAATAGGATGGCCTTAACAAACAGGAGTTTATTCTCTCATAATTTGGAGGCTTTAAGTCCAAGTTCAAAGTGCCAGGCTCTAGGGGCTGTGTGGAAGGCCCTTGACCTTGGGCTTCAGCTCTGCCTCTTGTTCCTGGCCCACTACAGTAGAGGCATCTCTTCATTCAGGCAGCTACTGGCTGCTGAGGTTGACAAGCTCAAGGTCGACAAATAAAATGGCATAGTACAGATGTTACCAAACCACACAGCACACCATTAATTCAAGTCCATTTTAAGTCCCAAGGTCAACAGAGCATGGCAGGGTGCTGAACCACGACACAGCTACATGCAGAGTCTAAGCGTGCCCTAAACTAGAGACTATTCCCAAGGCTTCTCGTTATATACAGGAAGCAGACCACATCCCAAAGGCAGCTACTCAGCTGCTTGTGGTAGATCTCACCATGGAGTTGATTGCCAGTCTCATCATGGGGA
>NW_006922669.1:223618-227581 GCF_000298275.1 Orycteropus afer afer
AAAAAAATCCAGTTTTTCCTTCTTTATTGTAACACACAAGTGAATGTTTTTAAAGTGTCGAGGTAGGCATTAGAAGAGGTCTATCAATTTTCAGAATTCTCATTGTATGCATGGTAATGAGAATGTTACCATCATGCCATCCACTGAAATCCTATGTTCAACTTTTGGGCATGAGGTCTCCATGAGTCAGAATCAAATCCATAGTAAGTGGTTTCAAGTAGAGGACACACTCAACACTTATGTTATCCTGTATGAAGACAGTTCTAACTTTCCAGTAATTTCATTTTTCCCTGACTCTGTAGCACTGCTCCTTTTCTCTAATGGTGCCTTTAAACAATTCAGTGTGGAAAATGGTCTCAGAGGATCTGTCACTTCCCACATCAGCGGAAAACCACGTTTTCCAGCCTTCAGGGGTACTTTCAAGGACTTTGTCGCTAGTACCTTAGAAAAACTTTGCCCCCTCCCAGGAGGTTATCTCTTTCCATTAATAACGAAAGAGAAATCAAAACCATGGAAGGATTTATTGCAGAATAGCTGCCTTTGTGATTCATTAGTAATAGCCAAAGACAACCTGTGGATTCATGATTGTTCATCTTAAAAAATAATAGAGCCCCTGACCTCTAGTATTAATCTCTCACTCCCACAAACACCAAGCAGGTGAATGTGTTATATAGCACAATAGTTACCTGTCCTATGATTGTTATGTTTGTGTCTGCAAATATCTGTATTATATGAACACTATTAACAATTGTTTATAAAAATATTGCTTTTATCTTTTGTTTGATGGTGTTGTTGTTGTTGTTATTTGCCGTCGAGTCAGATTCGACTCATAGCAACCCCTCCTTGGGTTTCCGAGGCAGTATCACTATGGAAATAGACTGTGCAACCTTCCTTCCGAGGAGTGCCTGGTGGGTTTGAACCACCAGCCTTCTGGTTAGCAGTCAAGTGCCTTAGGCACTATGCTACCAGAGTTTGATGGTAGTAATGTGAAAATCCTTATTTCAATTACTTTTCATTTTTCCTGGGAAAGCTGTGATATGCTATGTCAATGCTAATCTTATTGATCATTTTATTCTATACTGGAAATCACATGATCACAATTACATTCATAAAGCAGATGATTATGGAGGTTGCTTTTTAAATATTGATCATTACCCTATGTGTGTAGGTAGACAGGTAAGTAAGTGGGTAGATAGATGGACGCATGGATGGTTAGAAAAATAGGTGATAGGTAGAGAGCTGCCATTCAGTGGACTCTGATTCATGGATACCTTGTGTACAACAGAATGAAATGTTCCCTCTTTCTGGGTTTTCCTCAAGATTGTTACGTGTTCATATCCATCATTATGTTTATTATACCAATACATTTCACTGATGGTCTCCAGCACTCTTTCTGGTCCCTTACTTGACCAAACATAATGTCTTCCTTCAGTGATTGAAACCTCCTGAAGACATACCCAAAGCAAGCAAGTCAGACGATGTTTTGTTGTGATCATAAGGTTTTCATTGGCTGCTTTGGGAAGTAGATTGGAAGAGATTTTGTCCTATTCTGTCTTAGTCTGGAGGTTTCTCTGAAACCTGCTCACTGTTGGTCACCCTGCTGGTATTTGACATACTGGTGGTATACCTTCCATGTTCACAGCTACACTCAAGTAACAATAGTATGGCAAACTGATTAAGACACGTGGTGGCCTGAGAGATGTGTGTAGGTCTTTCTTAATTGTACATCAGCAGTATAATTGTAATATTAAAGGACGTTTCTTCTGTCATATCCACATGATTATATTTTTATATGACTTGAGTATTTTTTTATATATATATATCAACCTTCAAGCAAGGAAGATGTGCATACAGATAAAACATTTCAATACTACTGTTTCCTGTTGGGGAGCTCTGGTAGCATAGTGTATAAGGCATTTGACTGCTAACCAGAACTCAAGGAGCGGTCTCTATGAGTTGGATCTGACTGGATGGCAGTGAGCTTGTTTTTTTTTTTGGTTGGTTCCTTATTGAGGTCCCTTAGGAGTGCAAATGGTCTACATTCAGCTACCAACTGAAAAGTTCAGTTGCTCAAAAAAGTGTAATGAAAAATATTTGAGTTTCCCAAGCATTGTATATAAAGGTATTACCCTCAGTTGATATGCTATAAAGGAATTGGAGAACACAAGCACTTCTCAGAGGGACTTCTAAAATGATACAGAGAAAAATTATGTGGGAGTTTTCAGGTGAAAATCAACATGAAAGTGTGATGGTAGTCATATTCCCTGTTACACATATCATGTATGTAATAAGTAGAAACATAAAAAAAAAAAACCTTTTATCTCTGGACCATTAGTCAATCACAAAAGGACGTGTGTGTTTACAGTTGTATGGCTTTTCATTATTAACTTCTGACTTCTCTCTAACCTGCAAGGGAAATTGGGGAATTTTAATCTGGTGAGAGGACTCTTTCAATATCATATGGTAATGAGCAATGGATGAAGCATAAAAGCAAGCCAGCTCACATGTATCACTTGTTTCTTTGACTTAATCATCAATATGACCAGTAAAATTTTATCCCCTTTTCTCCTCTACAAGCAATAGAGATTTGTTTATCAATTTCTGTTATTTAACTGCATATTAAGGGCAGAGATTCTCCCAGCTCTTGCTCACTTTCTCTCTCTCTCTCTCTCTTTTCCTTTTCGTGTAGTATGAGCCCAATTCAACAAATGCTCCAAGGGTTTCTTCCATTCTCCTTTTACTCACTCTTAGGCAAAGTGCATGGATTTTTCTGACTGGAATGCTTGAGAAGAAAAAAAAAAAATGTTTTTGGTTCAGCTCTTCACTTTTAAATCAGGGGATGGGCGTTCTTCACTTTTTCTTCCTCAGTTGTCCAGGGACTGTTTTCATAACTGAGGAGGCTGTCCCAGCCTAGTGTGGTCTTCATAGTTCTACATTTAATATCAGGAATTCATGAGTGATAGCAGATAGATGTTGAATTATACAATCCTTAACTTTTTTCATCATTGAAATGCAAATAATCAGATCATAGTGATGTTTTCCCAATTTTACATCTTCAAATTTAACTAATTTAGAATTTGCATTCTTTAACCATTGTTAACCCTGCCAACATTTTCCTCTGCATGTTAGCTTGTTTTAAGGGATGGATGAATTCTTCCAGTTTAAAGCCATCATTTGGCTTTAGGTCTTTTCTCTTGGATTTCTGAGAGTATTTGTATTTCACAAAATATCATGGACATGTTTGTAAATGTGGAATATTTTTATCTTCATTAAGGAAGAAATGTTGGTTGCAGGCTAAGATTATCATCATGGAAGTTGCATAATTTCAGCTAGCTTATGTCAAATGGAGTTTTTTTCTGCTGCTTTGGAGGATTAACCAAAAACCAAACCAAATTCACTACCATCATGTTGATTCCAACTTATAGTGACCTTTATTGCATTTCTGAGGCTAAATCTTTATGGAAGTAGATTGCTCCATCTTCTTTCTGCAGACTGGGTGGTGAGTTGAACCCTTGAACCTCTAGTTAGTAGTAAGATACCTTATCCACTACACCACCAAGGAAAAATCAAGATTACAATGCAAAGCATATTATTTTCTTCATTCCCTATGTAGTTCCATTCAGTCTGCAGTCTCCTCTTAACATGTCATCACCTCACCCTCTCATTTATTCATCAAGTCACAGCAATAAAACTCATTAAAAATAGCCAGATAGTTATGATTAAGTATCCTCTCTTTCATTCCCTTTATTATGATATTATGATCACACTTAAGCCTTCTGAGATGGCTTTAAAAAAAAAAAAAAAAAACTTTTATTGTGGTGAAAACATATACAACAAGACATTTGCCAACATAACAACTTTCACATTTACAGATTAGGGACATTGGTAACACTTTTCATGGTGTGCCAGCATTATTGCTGTCCTTTTCCAAAATATTTCACCACCATTAGCATAAACTCAATG
>NW_006922669.1:227826-230924 GCF_000298275.1 Orycteropus afer afer
CTGGCGGTTCAAACCCACTAGGCACTCCTTAGAAGAAGATTGGGCAATCTACTATCGCAGTGATACTGCCTTGAAAACCCAAGAAGGGGTCGCTATGAGTTGGATCTGACTCAATGACAGTGTGATGTGTTGTGTGTGTGTGTGTGTGTGTGTATGAATAAATGTTGTTGTTAGGTGCCATCGAGTTGGCTCCAACTCATAGTGACCCTATGTACAACAGAATGAAACACTGCCTGGTCCTGTGCCAACCTCACAGTCCTTGCTATACATCCCACTATGTCAGCCACTATGTCAGTCCGACTCACTGAGGGCCTTCCCTTTTTTCATTGACCCTCCACTTTACCAAGCATGAATCCTTCTCCAGGGAATGGTTCCTTCTAATAACATGACCACTCAAAGGAAGATTGGGCAATATATTTCTGTAGTGATACTGCCTTGGAAACCCAAGGAGGGGTTGCTATGAGTCAGAAATGGCTTGATGGCACATAACAACAACAGCTACAAATAACATGAACTAAGTAGGTCAGATGAAGCCTGGCCATTCTCTTTCCATATATTTATTCATATATATATATATATATATATATATATAGATAGATAGATATAATATATAGATAGATATCTGTAAATAAATATATGCATTTTACAAAATGTCTAGGAATTTTCCTTCCCCTCCTCTCCCATCCTTGGTAGCCAAAAAAGCAGGTTTCCATCCAAGTATACACCTTTCCTTGACTTTTTGCAATAGTTGAATAATATGGTATTTGTCCTTCGTGATTGACCCATTTCACTCAGCATAATCTTCTCCAAGTCCATCCATGTTACATGGTGTTTTGCAGGTTCTACATTATTCTTTAGGGTAGCAGAGTATTCCATTGTGTGTATGTACCATGATTTGTTTATCCTTTCCTTGGTTGATGGGCAATTAGGTTGTTTCCATTTCTTTGCTATTGTGAATAGTCTGAGATGAACATGAGTATGCACATATCTATTTGTATCCTACTTCTCACTTCTGTTAGCACAGTTCCTAATGTACTTGACTGTTAACCAGAAGGCTGGCTGTTCAAGCCCACCAGCCACTCCTTGGAAGAAAGATTGGGCAATCTACTTCTGTAGTGATATCACCTTGGAAACCCAAGGAGGGGTCACTATGAGTCAGGTCCTACTCGAGAACACGTAACAACAACAACATCTCACTTCTTTAGGCTACATACCTAGTAACAGGATTGCTGGATCAATGGTATTTCTATTTCCAACTTTTTAAGGAATTGCCATATTGATTTCCACAGTAGGTATATCATTTTACAGTCCCGCCAACTGTGTATCAGAGTCCCAATCTCTCCACATCCTCACCAGCATTTGTTATTTTCTGTGTTGTTGAATTTTGCTATTAATGGTGGGGTGAGATTGTATCTCATTATCGTTTTGACTTGCCTCTCTCAAATGACTAATGATTGTAAACATTTCTTCATATGTTTGTTCACTGCCTGAATATCTTCTTCCATGTAGTGTTGGTTCCTGTCTTCTGCCCATTTTTAGATTGAATTGTTTGTCTTTTGATGTAGAGGTGTTGGAGTTTTATATAAATTTTAGAGATAAGTCATTTGTCCAATATGTCATCACTAAATATTTTTTCCCATTCTGTAGTTTTTCTTTTTACTCCTTTGGAAAAGTCTTTCGATACACATAAAAATTTAATTTTTAGAAGGTCCCTATCATCTAGTTTATCTTCTGCAGTTTGTATATCTTGATTTATGTTTGATAGTCCATACAATCCATAAATTAGGGCCCTTAAGTTTGTCCTTATTTTTCATTTGATGAACTTTATGGTTTTAGATTTCACATTTAGGTCTTTGATTCATTTGGAGCTTGTTTTTCGTGTATGGTGTGAGGTATGGATCTCATTTCATTTTTCTGCAAATGGATATTCAATTTTACCAGGACCATTTGTTAAAGAGACTGTCTCTCCCCCATTGAATGGATTTCAGCCCTTTGTTAAAGATTAGCTCACCATAAATTGATCTATTTTTGGGTTCTTAATTCAGTTCCTTTTGTCTACGTGTCTATCATTGTACCAGTACCAGGCTGTTTCGACAACTGTGGCTCTATAGTAGATTTTGATATCTGAGAGTGTGAGACCTTCTATTTTGTTGTTATTTGGTAGTGCTTTGCTTATCTGAGGTCTCTTTCTTTTCCATATAAAATTAGTGATTGTTTTTTTCATGTCCTTTAAGAATGTTGATGAAATGTGTATCAGAATTGTATTGAATATATAGATGGCTTTGGGTTGTGTGACCCAAATGTTCAATGTTCAGTCTTCTTATACATAAGCATGATATGTTCTTCCATTTATGTAGATCTCTTATGGTTTACTTCAAGTAGTGTTTTGTAGTTTTCTTTATTTTTGTGTATCTTATCATTTTGGTACCTATATGGTATTTATTTCCTTATTTCTTTTTCAGAGACCTTTTTGCTGGTGTAGAGGAATTCAACTGATTTTTGTTTGTTATTCTTGTGTCATACTACTACACTAAATATTTCAATAAGTTCCTGTAGTTTTCTTACTGAGTCTCTTGGGTTTTCTATATATAGAATCATATCATCTGCAAATAGGGATAGTTTTACTGCTTCCTTACCAATTCGGATGCCTTTAATTTCCTTTGACTTATTGCCCTGGCTAAGACTTCCAATGTTGTTGGTGTTGTTATGTGCCATCAAGTCGGACCTGACTCATAGGGACCCATCTTTGGGTTTCTGAGACAGTATCACTGCGGAAGTAGATTGTCCAACCTTCCTTCCAAGGAGTAGCGGTGGGTTTGAACTGCTAACCTTCTGATTAGTAGTCAAGTACCTTGGGCACTATGCTACCAGAGATCCTTGGACTTCCAATAGAATGTTGAGTAGAAGTGGAGATAGAGAGCATTCTTGTCTGGTTCCTGTTTGTAAGGTGAATGGTTTCAGTCCCTCTACATTGAGAATAATGTTGCCTGTTGGTTTTTTATATGTAACCTTTATTATGTTGAGGAATTTCCCTTCTATTCCTATTTTTCTTTAAACTTTTTGCAGGAATGGATGTTGGATTTTATCAAATGCCTTTT
>NW_006922669.1:231164-233306 GCF_000298275.1 Orycteropus afer afer
TAGTTTCCCTTGAGAGTGATTTCTTTGCCCATATTTGGTATCAGGGTTATGCTTGCTTCATAAAATGAATTTGGGAGGATTCCATCCTTTTTCACATTCTGGAATAGTTTGAGTAGTATTGGAATCAGTTCTTCTCTAAATGATTGCTGGTATCTTCAGTGAAAACATCTGGGCTAGAACTTTTTTCTTTTTTTTTTTTTATTTCATTGTGGTGAAACAATAAACAACAAGATATTCACCAACAAAAAACCTTCCTCATAGGTCCTCAGGGACATTGAAGACATTTTACATGTGTTTGGCCAACATTGTTTTGTTGGTAATTTTTTTAAGACCTGTTCAATTTCTTCATTTTTTATGAGTCTATCCCAATTTTCCACCACAGTTTGTGTTAGTTTATGTAAGTAGTATGTTTCTAGAACTCTGTCCATTTCTTCTAGGTTTTCAAATTTGTTGGAGTACAGTTCTTCATAATATACTATATTATTCTTTTTATATCTTTTGGTTCTGTCGTGATGTCACTTATTTCATTTTCTATTTGTGTTATCTGCATGTTCTCTTTATTTCCCTTTGTTAAGTTTGCCAGTGTTTTTTTATTTTATTAATCTTTTCAAAGAACCCACTTCTAGTCTTGTTGAGTATTTCTACTGTCTTTCTTTTCTGTTTCATTTACTTCTGCTCAAACCTTTATTATTTCTTTTTTGATGCTATTTTTTTTTTTTTCTAATTTTTGGAGATGTTGGGTTAAGGTTCTTATTTTGGCTCTTTCTTCTTTTTTGATGTGTGCATTTATTGCTATAAATTGCCTTCTGGATCACTACTTTTGCTGTGTTCCAAAGATTTTGGTATGTTCTGTTTTTATTCTCATTTGACTCAAGAGATATTTTCATTTCATTTTTTATTTCTTCTATTACTCAGTCATTTTTGAGAAGGGTGTCATTCAGTTTCTATGCATTTTCTCTTTTTCTGTTAGTCTTCCTAGTGTTGATTTCTAGTTTTATAGAATGTTTTGCAGTATTTGAATGTTTATAAATTTATTGAGGCTTGCTTTGTGACTTACTATATGATCTATCCTGGAGAATATTCCATGTGTGCTGGAATAGAATGTCCATTTTGTTGTTGTTGTGTGAAGTGCTTTGTAGATATGTATAAGGTCAAGTTGGTTGATCATATTGTTTAATTCTTCTCTATCTTAGTTGAATTTCTTTTCAATTGTTTTATCATTTATTGAAAGTGATATATTAAAGTCTCCTACCATTACTGGGGAGTCATCTATTTTTCTTTTCAATTATATTAAAGTCTGATTTATGTATTTTGGATTTCATTGCATGTGTAGCTATTTATTATGGATATGTTCTCTCATTCAATTGATCCTTTAATCATTGTATAATGTCCTTCTTCATCTTTTATGGAGACTTTATCTTAAATTCTGTTTTATCAGACATTAATGCTGCCACTCCTGCTCTCTTTCTGTTGCTATTTTCTCAGTATATCTTTATCTAACCTTGGATTTTTAGTCTATTTCTGTCTTTGTGTCTAAGGTGAGTCTCTTATAGACAGCATATTCAAGGGTCATGTTTTCTTATCCAGTCTGCAATCTCCATCTCTTCAGGGATGAATTAAATCCACTGACAGCAGTGAACTTATTGAGAAGTATGAATTTATGGACATCATTTTGTTTTTCATGATGTTGTTGATTTCCTTTTTCCATATAACTTTCTGTGTTGACCTCATTTTGTTTATGAATCATTTTATCATCTCCTTCATTGCTATTGTTTTAGTATTTGCTAAATATTTGTGCTTGTCTTCTTTTTTATTTTGATGTGAAGGTTTATTATTTTTCTATAAGGTTACCCTGTGATTTATTATTTTCTTTCCAATTTTAAAACATTATGTTCTATCTTGCAATTGTCTTGATTTCCTCACCATTCAGAAGTTCTGTAACTACACTATTTATCCCCTCTTTTTGGCTTTTATCTGTCCTTATTTATCAATTGATGTCTCTTGTTCCCTCTTTTTGGATACTTCTATAACTCTTGTGACATTGGTCTGGTTTTAATAAATTACTTTAATTTCTGCTTATCTGGAAATCTCCTAATTTCACCCTCATATTTGAGGGAAAATTTTGCTGGGTATATAATTCTT
>NW_006922669.1:233406-235064 GCF_000298275.1 Orycteropus afer afer
ATTATCTTCTGTGTCTGTGTTAATTGGTTTCCCTTTTCTTTGTTGAAGAGGGTCTGTGCAATCCTTCTGCCTAGTCCGCCATCTTGCCCCGCCTCCCCCCCTGCATCTTTAATAAATACTTGTTAGTCTTTTGTATTTTATTCTCCATTGTCCTCTTGCCTTCAAAATCAGTAAGGGTCTGACTTTTATATAAGTGACTTGCCTTCAAAGTCAGTAAGGTTCATTCACTTTGTCCAATAATGTCATGGAATCCTTAGAAAACTATGAATTAAGTCATTTGCCACTTGTATTTGAAGTCATTACCTTTTCATAACCTTTTTCCATCTTGCTTTTTTGACCTGGAAAACTTCCCTGGAGACCATTCATTATAATCTTATTATAATTTTCCAATTTTGGGTCTCGTTTTGTCATACTAATCCAGATAAAAAAAAAACAAAACAAAACTCACTATCACTGAGTCAACTCTGACTTACAGCAACTCCCATTGAGTTTCCAAGACTGTAAATCTTTACAGAAGCAGACTTCTCATCTTTCTGCCATGGAGCAGCTTGTAAATTTGAACCACTGACCTTTTGGTTAGCAACCAAATGCCTTAACAACTACACTACCAGATACAGAAGAAAAATCAATACAAAGCTTACTGGGTTTTACTTTTGTTAATACCATCCCTGACAGCTGAGTTTGTCTTTCAGGAATGTAATTAAACCACACATCAAGGGCTCTGCCATTCAAAAGATGGAACTATGGCTGGTATGATGTTTTTCCTCACTTTTCAGTGATTCATTTATATTGGTAGCTGCTAAAATGTTTCCAGTTTTCAATCACTGGACTAGGACTGTAGATTTTTCTTCATTGTGACACTAATTCATTCATGGCCCTAAGATTTACAGTAAAGCTGGTAGCACAGTGGATATATGCTTAGCTGCTAAATGGAAGATCAGCTGTTTGAATCCACCAGCTGCTGCTCAGGAGAAAGATGTGGCAGTTGACTTTGTAAAGATTACAAGCTTGAGAACCTCACAGGTTAATTCTACTCTGTTCTATAGGGTCACTTTGAGTTGAAATCTACTCGCTGGCAAAGGGTTTATCTACAGACATGATCACAGAAATGGTCCTTGGACTTAGGTTGTAGAGAAGACTATTTGCTTGTGTAATGATACCACACATTCATTTCTGGGCCTCTCAAGGAATGATCACCAGACCAACCTGTGATGTAGAATAGGATTGTCTGTATAGCTCACTCACGACCTCTTAGCTTTGGTGTGGCTATTAAGAGAAACTGCATGAAAATCTGACACTTAAGATATCACTGATAAATAATTTGTTCTTTTCCTTCAAATCTTACTAAGTTTTTTTTTTTTTAAATCATATATGTGACCTTCTAATTATGATATATTGTGATATATGCTGAAAGACTGAAAATTTCCCACTCACCCTGTTGTTGTTTTTGTTATTTGCCGTCAAGTTGGCCCGACTCATAGAGACCTCTCGTTGGGTTTCTGAGGCAGTATCAGATGGAAGTAGGATTGCCCAACCTACCTTCCGAGGAGTGGCTGGTGGGTTTGAACTGCCAGCCTTCTGGTTAGCAGTCAAATGCCTTAGGCACTATGCTACCAGAGCTCCCCCACTCACCCTAGCAAAACTTTATCCTCAAGTGT
>NW_006922669.1:235164-236524 GCF_000298275.1 Orycteropus afer afer
TCTTTCAGGTTTTTATGTATATTATCCCATTCCTTTTTCACCTGTATGGTTTCTGCCAAGAAATCAGAGGTTAGTCTTATTGGTTGCCCTAGGTAACTTTTAGTTTTCCCATGCTGCTTTCAGGACATTTTCTTTCCCTTTGATTTTTATGTGTTTGATAATGATATATCTTGGTGTTTTTCTTTTGAGTCTATCCTGTTTGGGGTTCTTTGAAACTCCTGAATGGATATACTCTCATCTTTCATTATATTAGGCAAATTGTCTTTCAACAAGTCTTTGACAATTTTCTCTGTGATCTTGTTTTTCTTATACTCTTCTGGAATTCTGATTACACGTAGGTTATTCCTCTTGATGGTATCCCACTTGAATCTTAGGCTTTCATCATTTTGTGTTGATCTTTTTTTCTGATTTATCCTTTAACAAAATAGTATTGAGGTATTTGTCTTCAATGTCATTAATTCTGTGTCCCATTGACTTGATTCTACTCCTTTGTCCATTCACTGTGTTATCTATTTCTGAAATCGTAGTATTAATCTTCTGGATTTCTATTTGCTGTTTTTGAGTCTTTTCTAATTTTTTGTTTATTTTGTTAATTTGTTTCTATATTATGTTCCTAAATTGTTCTAGAGTTTTGTCTGTGTTTTCCTTGATCTGTCTCTCAATCTTTTAAAGGTATCCAAATATAATTTTTTTTTTTGAATTCCTAATAAGATATTTCCAATACTGCTTCCTCCTGACGGATATTTTCTGAGTTTGTATCCTGGTCCCTTGTTTTACTACTTTATCTTTTTTCTTTGTGTGGACTGTGATGATCTGTTGTATGAAGCATTGTGGTGTTGTGATATTTATGTTTAATTTGTGGTTCTAGTTTGGTGTAATTCACTCCAATTTTTTTTTTTTTTCCTTTTACTTTGATTTGATATACCTGTATGAGCAGGGTACTGTGATCCTCTATTTACTAGTTTATAACACTTAGGCACTCACCTCCTGACTTCTGGTGGGTGTGATAGAGAATGAGAGTGTGTGCACAGATCTCTGCTAGCTGTTTATAAAGAGCAATTGAGAGTGAGTTAAGCTATTATTGGCTGCCATC
The DNA here is from genome assembly GCF_000298275.1 of Orycteropus afer afer. Classification (NCBI taxonomy): domain Eukaryota; kingdom Metazoa; phylum Chordata; class Mammalia; order Tubulidentata; family Orycteropodidae; genus Orycteropus; species Orycteropus afer. The sequence goes on from NW_006922669.1 coordinate 236,258, forward strand.
TATCACTGGTTAGTTGGTATAAATGCTAGTGGTGGCCCTCACTCAGTGGGTGGGGCTGCAGGAGGAGCAGGTACGTTAGGTTGTGTGGAAATGATCACTATCTTCCACTCAGCTAGAAAATTAATTAATTAATTAGTTAATTAAAATAAGAAAACAAAAAGCTCAAACCACATAAACAAAAAGGAATAATCTCTACCCCAAAAAAAATGCAATAAATGAGAAAAAATATTTTCAAAATATCTTTTAAAAGGATACATGAAAGATAAT
>NW_006922669.1:241454-243192 GCF_000298275.1 Orycteropus afer afer
TTAATTATATGTTTATGAATATGTAAAGACAGCTTTCATCTTAAATGTAACTTACTTACAGGTTAGGTGTTATTGAAAAAGTAATTTTGAAGTAACTCTGAATTCATCTCATGAAATGCCTTCATTAATTCTATACACCAATTTAAAAGGACAAATACACAATCCCCAAACAAATTTTGTTACCATATCCTATGATAATTTCATCACTTTTTTCTTCTTGACAATTTTCAAAGTAGATGCTACTTTCTGATATTATAGAGGGAATTTTCATACTTACTCTTCTGTCTGTAATTCTTGGCTTCAGATTACAATTTTGTTATTAGGACTTTAGTACAACTAAAAGTTGCACGTGGGATTTTAGTGGTGATATATATATATATATATATATATATATATATATATATATATATGCAGTGACCATATTTTCCCAGAAAGCTATATTTAGATTTATTTTCCCAGAAAAATCTATGAACAGAAAAAGATCTTCAAATTGTTTTATTATGAGATTCCGACACTAGATATGTCATCTATATCTATATCTATATCTATATCTATATCTATATCTATGTTTATAAAATCAATGGCACAGTCAAAATAGAGAAAATTTCCATTACCACTTGCAGATGGTTAATGCTGCTGGCTGCTTACCAACAGGCTGAAGTTGTTAGCTCATTCAGAGATGCCTTGGATAAAGACCTGGTGATCTACTTCCCAAAAAGTCAGCCATTGTAAACCTTATGGAGCACAGTCTACTCTGACAAGGAGGTCACTATGGATTATAGTTGACTTGATGACAACTGCTTTTTTTTCCCCCAATCACCCAAAGGATACCTCATGCTGTCCTTTCATAGACACACTCATCTCCACTTTCTCATCATTTCCCAACTCTGTTGTTGTTGGTATGTGCCGTCAAGTCAGACCCAACCCATAGTGACCCCTCCTTGGGATTCCCAGGTAGTATCACTATGGAATCAGATTGTCCAACCTTCTTCCCAAGGAGTGGCTGGTAGGTTTGAACCACTAGCCTTCTGGTTAGCAGTCAATTGCCTTAGGCACTACACTACCAGAGCTCTTTTCCCAATTCTAGCAACCATAATTTGTTTTCCTTTTCTGTAATTCTGCATTTTAGGAGCATTATAGAAATGGAATTGAATTATCAAAGACAGGTAGAAGAATGAACAAATCAGTCTTGGAAGAAGTGCAGCTGGAATGCTGCTTAAAAATGACAATGACCAGACTTCATCTCTTGTACCTTGGTCATATTCTCAGAAGGGACCAATCCCTGGAAAAGCACATTAAATGTTGTAAAGTAGAAGATCAGCAAAAAAAAGGGGAAAATGTTCAACAAGATGAATTGACACCATGGCTGGGATGATGGGTATGACAGTGATTGTGAGAATGGATCAAGATTGAGCATTGTTTTGTCCTGTGTTCATAGAGTTGCTGTAATTTGGAACCAGTCCAACAGCACCTAAAAACAACATGAAAATGGAATCATATATGATCTTTGGGATTAATATTTTCCCCTAGATAGAAAAAAAAATTATACTAAATCATAATCCCTTGGAGATCCATCCAAGTTGTTGCCTGTATCAGTAGTTTGTTTTCTTTTTTGTTATTGAGTAGTATTTTGTGCTATGGATGTGCCAGAATTTGTTCAATCATTTACTTATTGAAGGTCATGTAGATTGTTACTAATTGGTGGCTTTTATAAATAAAGATTCCACATACATTTGTG
>NW_006922669.1:244691-245409 GCF_000298275.1 Orycteropus afer afer
CAAATAGCATAACCACTTTACAAGACACAAAATCTTTTTTTTTTTTTTTTTAATTGTGACTTTGGCGAAAGTTTATAAAGCAAATTCATTTCTCATACAGAAGTTCACACACATTTTGTTTCATGAAATTAACTGCAATCCCCACAATATAACAGCTCTCTTCTCACTTTCTCCCTGTAGTTACCTCTTCCCTGTGCCCTTCTTTCCTAGGCATTCCTGGCCCTTGACCTATCTCCCTGTGCAAATACTTCTCTTCTGTTCTCCCATGTTTGATCATTCTAACGAATGTAACATTTACCTGTGTAAATGTACACTTTATATGCCTGACTATTATTTGAAAACTATTGAGAAAAAGCCAGGATGGGGGGAGGACCAGGGTAGAGTGAAGAAGCAGAAGTTAGGATCCAGGTAAGGCTGGGGTCCCAGATCACGCCCATCCCAAGTGGTGGGAAAGTAGAGAAAAAGCCATGAGAAGGGGACCAGGACAGAGCAAGGAAGCAGAGACAGGGATCCAGGTAAGGACAGGAACCCAGGCCATGGCCCTCCCAAGTGGCAGGAAAGAGGCAGGGATTTTTGCAAGGGGAGGGTGGAGAAGGTGGAGAGGTTTTGAAAAGCTAAAGGAAACAAACTTGTTTGTCAGTTCATCCTATTGTGGTGGTGTGTTGCTGTGAGGCTTGAGGCTGTGCCACCAGTGTCTCAAACCCAGTATATTTGCACA
>NW_006922669.1:247884-248921 GCF_000298275.1 Orycteropus afer afer
TTCAAAGAAAAGTGATCCCACAGAATATGGTAATTATCAAACAATATCATTAATATCGCATGCAAATAAGATCTTACTGAAGATAATTCAAAAACGGTTGCAGCAGTATACTGAAAGAGAACTTCCAGAAGTGCAAGCTGGATTCAGAAGAGAACGTGGAACAAGGGATATCATAGCTGCTGTCAGATGGATCCTGGCTCAAAGCAAAGAATACCAGAAATATGTTTATTTGGGTTTTATTGACTGTGCAAAAGTATTTGATTGTGTAGGTCATAACAAATTGTGTATGACATTGAGAAGAATGGGAATTCCAGAATACTTGATTATGCTCATGAGGAACCTGTACATTGACCTGGAGGCTGTTGTTCGAACAGAACAAGGGGACACTGCACGGTTTAAAATAAAAAAGGGAGTGCATCGAGGTTGTATCCTTTCCCCATACTTCTTAAATCTGTATGCCGAGCAAATAATCCAAGAAGCTGAACTATATGAAGAACGGGGCATTAAGATTAGAGGAAGAATCACTAACAACCTGTGATATGCTGACAACACAACTTTACTTGCTGAAAGTGAGGATGACTTGAAGCAATTACTAATGAAGACTTAAGTCTGCAGTATGGATTACATCTCAATATAAAGAAAACAAAAATCCTCACAACTGGACCTATAAGCAGCATTAGGATAAATGGAGAAAAGTTTGAAGTTGTCAAAGACTTCCTATTGCTTGGTTCTACAATTGATGCTAATGGAAGCAGCAGTCAGGACATTAGACGATGTATAGCACTGGGCAAGTTGGCTGCAATGGACCTCTTTCAAGTGCTGAGGAGCAAGGATGTCTCCTTGAGGATTAAGGTGTGCCTGACACAAGCCATGATATTTTCAATAGCCTCACATGCATGTGAGGGCTGGACAATGAATAAGGAAGAACAAAGAAGAATTGATGCTTTTGAGTTGTGGTGCTGGTGAAGAATGCTGAAAGTACCATGGACTGCTAAAAGAACTAACAGATCTGTCCTGGAGGAAGTGCAGTCGGAATT
>NW_006922669.1:249496-250973 GCF_000298275.1 Orycteropus afer afer
TTTTTTTTTACTATTTTGATTTTTTTTCTACATTTTTCTCCCACTCTGTCCAGGATCTCCTGCACTGATCTCTTTTCAAGTGATTGACAGTGGAAGCTGGACACCCTTTAGTTCTTATGGTCTCATGGTTGAGGTTCACATGGTGCACTAGTCCCTTAGACTAATTCTTTTCCTGGATCTGCATCTTAGTTTTTCTTCATTTTTCTTTGCTGTGGATGAGGAAAAACTAATTGATAGTTGCTTGCATGCTTTTAAGACCCCAGTTGCTACTCAACAAAGTAGGATGTAGAACAAGGTTTTTGTATAGTGTGGTATGCCAATTGAGCTTGATGTCTCCTGCTACTATGGCCAAGCCCACAGGTCCACCAACTCATTCCATCAGGGTTGTTGACTATGGCTAAGAAGTAATCATAACTTTGCCCCCTGTAAGTTCTATTTATATGGACATTTTTATGGCACATACAGATACGTATGCAGAAATGTTGTCTGCCAAATTTATATATGGTCATGGGTATACTCCCTTTTGCCTAGACATATCTGATCATTCAGCCTATCTACCCATCTATTTATCTGTAGATTAATGTTTGTTATCACTGATAATGCAGTTTTGTATATGTAAAGTATTTTATCTTTGTTGGAGAGACAAAGTCTTACCATCCTCACTTTGAGGAGCATTCTGACTGTTATTCTTTCAGACAGATGTGTTGGTTCTTCTGGCAGTTCATGGTATATTCAGTATTCTTTGCCAACACCATAATTCAAATACATCGAGTCTTATTCACTCTTCCTTAGTCATTGTCCAGCTTCCACATCCCTATGAAGCAATGAAAAATACTATGGCTTGGGTCAAGCACACCTTAGTCTTCAAAGTGACATCATTTCTCCTTAACACTTTAAAGAAGTCCCTTGCATCAAATTTGTCCAATACATCACTTGATTTCTTGACTGCTGCTTCCATGGGCATTGATTGTAGAGGCAAGTAAAACGATATCTGTGACAACTTCAGTCTTTCCATTTATCATGATGCTGCTTATTGGTCCAGTTGTGAGAATTTTAATTATCTTTGTTTTGAGCTGTAATCCATATTAAAGCCTGTAGTTTTTTGCCTTCATCAGTAAATACTTCAAATCCTCTTCACTTTCAGCAACAAAGTCATGTCATTTGCATATCAAAGATTGTTAATGATGTTTTCCTCCGATTCATATGAAATATTAGCCATTGATTTTCTTTTCTTATGATGTCTCTGCCTGATTTTTTGCAGTAGGATAATACTAACATTATAAAGTTATGGAGAAGTCTTCTATTATCTACTATTTTTTGGAAGATTTTCTGAGGAATTAGTACTGATTCTTCTTTATATGTTATCAACAAAGTCGTATAAGTATGGGCCTTTATGTATGGAAAATTTAAAACTTACTGATGTTGTTGTTGTTGTTAGGTGCCGACAAGTCCTCTCTGACTCATAGCTACTTTATAT
>NW_006922669.1:251487-252527 GCF_000298275.1 Orycteropus afer afer
AACCAAGTAATATGAAGTCTTGGACAACTTCAATCTTTTCTACATTTATTGCGATGCTGATTGTTGGTCCAGTTGTCAGGATTTTGGTTTTCTTTATATTGAGATGTAGTCCGTACTGCAGACTGTAGTATTCAATCTTCTTCAGTAAGTGCCTCAAGTCATCTTCATTTTCAGCAAGCGAAGTTGGATCATCTGCATATGACAGGTTTTTAATGAGTCATTCTCCTGTCCTGATGTCATGTTCTTCTTCATATAGTCCAGCTTGTTGGATTATTTGCTCAGCATAGAGATTTAATACATATGGTGAAAGGATACTACCCTGATGCACTCCCATCCCGATTTTAAGCCATGCAGTATCCCCTTGTTCTGTTTGAACAACAGCCTCCTGGTCTATGTACAGGTTCCTATGAGTACAATTAAGTGTTCTGAAATTTCCACTCTTCTCAATGTTAACCATAATTTGTTATGATCCAACAATCGAATGTTTTTTTCAAAGTCAATAAAACACAAGTAAACATCTTTCTGGGATTCTTTACTTGCCACCAAGATCCATCTGATATCAGCTATGATATCCCTCATTCCACATCCTTTTGTGAATCCTGCTTGCATTTTTGGAAATTCTCTGTTAATATATTATTGCAACTGTTTTTGAATTATCTGCAGTAAGATTTTATTTGTGTGTGATATTAATTATATTGTTCGATAATTTCCACATTCTGTGGGGTCATTTTTCTTCAGAATGGGTACAAATATGGTTCTCTTCCAGTCAGTTGGTCAGGTAGCTGTCTTCCAAATCTCTTGGCATAGACAAAAGAGTGCCTCCGGTGGGGCATCCACTTGTTGAAACATTTCAATGGGTATTCAGTGAATTCCTGGAGGCTTGTGCTTCTCCAATTCATTCAGTGCAGCTTCAAATTCTACCTTCAGTACTATTGCTTCTTGATCATATGCCACCTCCTGAAAAGGATGAACATCAACCAATTCTTTTTCATATAGTGACTCTGTGTATTCCTTCAATCTTCTTCTGATGTTTCCTGTAT
>NW_006922669.1:252672-265541 GCF_000298275.1 Orycteropus afer afer
TTTATCTTGTCATTTCTTCCATTTGCTTTAGCTACTCTCCACTCAAGGGCAAGTTTCAGAGTCTCCTCTGTCATCCATTTTGGTCATTTCTTTCTTTCATGTCTTTTTAGTGACCTTTTGCTTTCTTCATGGATGATGTTCTTGATGTCATGTCACAATTCCTCTGATTTTTGGTCATTGGTGTTCATTGCATCAAATCTATTCTTTAGATAGTCTCTAAATTCAGGAAGGATATAATCAAGGTCATATTTTGGCTCTCATAAATTTCTTTAATTGTCTTCAGCTTCAACTTGAACTTGCACATGAGCAGTTAATGGTCTGTTCCACAATCAGCTCCTGGCTTTGTTTTTACTGAAGATATCCAGCTTCTCCATTGCCTCTTGCTACAGATGTAGTCAATTTCATTCCTGTGTACTCCATCTGGCAAAGTCCATGTTTACAGCCATCGTTCATGTTCTTGAAGAAAGATATTTGCAATGAATAAGTTGTTAGTCTTGCATAATTCTATCGTGCAATCTCCAGCATTATTTTTATTGCCAAAGCTATATTTTTCAGCTACTGGTGATTCTTCTTTGTTTCCAACTTTTGCATTCCAATCAGCAGTGGTCATCAGCACACCTTGATTGCATGTTTGGTCAATTTCAGACAGCAGAAATTGATAAAAATCTTCAATTTCTTCATCTTTGGCTTTGGTGGTTGGTGTGCAAATTTGAGTAATAGTAGTATTAACTGGTCTTCCTTGTAAGCATGTGGATATTACCCTATCACTGACACCATTGACTTCAGGATAGATTTTGATACATTCTTTGCGCTGATGAATGACACACCATTACTCTTCAATTTGTGATTTCCAGAATAGTAGATCATATGGTTGACTAATCTAAAATGGGCAAAACAAGTCCATTTAAGCTCACTAATACCAAGGGTATCAATCTTTATGTGTTCCACTTCATTTTTGACAACTTCCAAATTTCCTAGATTCATGCTTTGTACATTCCATGTTGCAATTATTAATGGGTGTTTTTTTGACTGTTTCTTCTCATGTTGAGACATGCCAAATCAGCAAATGGAGGTCCTGAAAGCTTTACCATACCCCTATCATTAAGGTCAGCTCTGCTCTGAGGAGGCAGCTCTTCCCTAGTTGTATTTTGAATGCCTTCTGACCTGAAGGGCTCATCTTCTGGCACTATATCAGACAATGTTTCAGAGCTATTCACAATGTTTTACAGTAATATATCAGACAGTGTTTCACTGCTATGCATAAGGTTTTCACTGGCCAATTCTTTGAGAAGTGGATGGCCTCTTCCTTCTGAGTCTGTCTTAGTCTGGAAGCTCCACCAAAACCTGTCCACCATGGGTAACTCTGCTGGCATTTGAAACACTGGTGGCATAGCCTCTAGCCTCACAGTAACATGCAAGCCACCTCCATATGATAAACTAACAGACAATTTTGTCTCCCTTAGCTGTTCTGAACCTCTCCACTTACTTTCTGGCCTCCCCAGCCACTCCAACACCTGCCTGCCCTATGTGGTTGGCTCTCTGCTTACTTGGCCTATTCCAGGGGCTGAAAAACACCCACCTGTCCTGTATGACCATCTCACTGCTTACCCAGCCTGCCCTGGGCTTTTCTTTATGGAAAATTTAAAAGTTACTAATGCAATATTTTTTTCCTGTTTTTGGTCTACACAGATTTTCTACTTCTTGTTACAGAAACTTAGTAGTTTATGTTTTTCTAGAAATTTGTCCATTTCTTATCAGTTATCAAATATGTTGGAATATAGTTTTCCATAGTATATCCTAATAATCTTTATCATTTTTTTGTGAACTCATTGGAAATATGACTTCTTTTTCTCCTGATTTTAGTAATTTGAATCTTCATTCTCTTTCTCTTGGTTAGTTTCACTAAAAGTTAACCATTTATGGTGATCTTTTCAAAGAGCCTTGGTGGTGCAATGATTAAGCACTGAGTTGCTAACTAAAAGGTTAGTGGTTCAAATCCTCTAGCTGCTCTGCAGGCAAAAGATGTGGCAGTCCTCTTCCATAAAGATTATAGCCTTGGAAACCCTATATGACACTTCTTTTCTGTCCTATCAAAGAATCAACTTTTAGTTATAGTGATTTCTTCTATCATTTTTCTATTTCTTGTTTCATTAATTTCTGTTCTAATATCTATTATTTATTTCCTTATTCTTGCTTTAGGTTTAGTTTTTTCTTCTCTTACAATTGTCTTGGAGGGAAAATTATGCTATTAATTTGAGATTCTCTTTTTTTCTAAATATTTGTGTTCACAACCAAAAATTTCCCTCTAATGAGAATTATAATAACACTCCATAAGTCTATTAAAATCTTTTTTTACAATCTGTTTTTTATAATTTGAGGTTATATAATAAGGTGGATAAAAGTTTAGAGATATCATATCTTCCTAAAGAACAGAATTTACTTTCTAAAATGTTCTTGTTAGGCTCACTGATACTATTTTCAACTGAACTAGAAATATTAAGCCTAAGAAATGTAAATAAAGGACATTTTCTAATGAAAGGAATTTTCATTCTTTCAAAATAATTTGTTTGAGATGTATCCATATCAAATTTTAGAATTTGTCACTACATATCTCCATTTCCATTCAAGTCCTTCAATTCTGTTTTATATACTACCATTTATGACTTTAATGCAAACTATCATTTTCTCTTAGCTATGAATTCAAGTATCTTTCACTTGCAAATGCAACACACTGCTGTCAAGTCGGATCTGATTCATAGTGACCCCTCTTTGGGTTTCTGAGGTAGTATCACAATGGAAGTAGATTGCCCAACTTTCCTTCTAAGGAGTGGCTGGTGGGTTTGAACTGCCAGCCTTCTGGTTAGCAATCAAATGCATCAGGCACTGTGCCACCAGAGCTCCTATCTTCCACTTATACTAATATTTTCTCTAGTAAATTACAGCTTCAACTTTTTCTTATTCAATTCTATGATCTTTTTTTTTCATTGCATGACCTTTTTATATGCTAAATATATCAATATTCTTTCTCTTAGAAGTTATCTACACTCTTTCAGTGTATTTGGTGAATTTTAGAATTTTGTATAAACAAAAATGAGTAAAGCTAAGAATTTTATTTCTTGAAAAAATCTTAATATTGAACTCTTCATATCACTAATATTTTCTTGTCCTAAATTCCACTTTGCTTTGTATAATACAATCATCATATACCTTTACATTAAAAGAGATTATCAGGTTAGTATCCAAACCATATAACAAGAATTTTATTTTCAACTAGTGCAAATTTTTCATGCAATGTATTTAATTGGTGTTGCTCATCTATCAGCAATTAACAGTTCTGGAGCAACTAGAAATTAAATTTTTATCAACTTCTACAGTCTGAAATTAACAAAATATTCAATAAAGATGCACTGATCATTACTGGTGATTGGAATGTGAAAGTTGGAAACAAAGAAGAATCAATAGTTGAAAAATATAGCCTTGGTGATAGAAATGACACCTGCACATCACATTATATAATTTTGCAAGATTAATGACTTATTCATTGCTAATGTCTTTTTTCAATAATACAAATGGTGACTATATATGTGGGTCTCATCAGATGGAATGCACAGAAATCAAATTGACTACAGCTGTGGAAAGAAACAATCATCAGTCAGAATAAGGCCAGGAGTCATCTGTGGAACAGACTTTTAATTGTTCATATAAAAGTTTGAATTGAAACTAAAGAAAATTAAAGCAAATCTACAAGAGCCAAAGACAAACTTGAATATGTTCCACCTGGATTTGGAGACCATCACAACAACAGTTTTGATGCATTGAATACTGATGACCAAAGACCAGACTAGTCATGGTATGGCATCATGGAGAAAGCAAAAGGTCATTAAAAAGAGGAAAAAGAAAGAAAATACCAAAATGGACATAAGAAAAGGCTCTGAGTCTTGTTCTTGAATGTAAGTTACATGAAAAAGATCTAACAAGGATTAGTGGATGCACTCCTTATAAGAAATTAGTTAAATTTTCCATCAATATTTAGCTGGAACTAGTATAAAAGAATTTGCATCTTGAAAGAACCCTTCAGTTTGAGATGGTCTTCTCTACACATGAGTCACCATTTTTATGCAAGTGCAGGGCAGGCTGCACTTTTGATGTTTCAGTCAAACAGCACTCAAGAGATGCTAAACAAACTTCAGGATGGTGTCTTAAGCTTGTGATTCATAAAATCAAATGGTGAGCAGGTCATAAAAATGGCTTACCCAAAGTTCTCAGTCATTAAGAATACATTCCTGCCGCTTGATTTTGAATTGTAAAAGTACTTCTTTGTCATCACCCCACTCCCTGTCCCAGGGACGTTCTTCATGGAATTCAAGTTTTCTAAGAATTAGTGTCCTAAATTTTCTCTTAAATAGAACATAGATGAGTTTTCCAGTTTTTATAAAGTATTTATACGCTTTATTGGTTAGTATGAAATGTAGGTAGGCAGAATAGGCAGGTTTTCAATATAGTTTACTCAAAATCTGCATTGAAAACATTCATGGACCAAGGAGGAGATTACAGACAGAAAGACTAACCTTGAATTTTGTTTAGCTGGCCAACAAGTTGAAAAATCACTTCAGGGCATGGTGAAGTCAATGTGACTGCATACCAATTTACCTCCTATTATTTCCTCCCATAATGATACAAAATTATAAGAGAAGAAAGTAAATTCTCCCCCAGAGGTAGGCAAAATCTTTCTGTAAAAGACCAGACAGTAAATATTTTCAGATTTTAAAGCAATAAGATCTGTTAAACTCCTTGATTTTTCCATCAAAAAGAGCCATAGGAAATCTGCTATGGGTTTGGCTTTATTTCAATGAAATATTTAGAAAAATATTCTCACTCACTGCCATTGGTCAATATTGACTCATCGTGACCCCCACTGTGTTTCCAAGGCACTAACTCTTTATGGAAGTAGATTGCCCCATCTTCCTTCCACAGAGTGGCTAGTGGGTTTGAACCACCAACCCTCTGGTTAGCAGTCAAATGCCTTTGACACAGTTCCACCAGAGCTCCTTAAAAAAATATTGCTTGGGTAGATTTTGTTCTCAGGCCTTAGTTGGCTGACTCTATGAAATTGTCATTAAACCAAAACAAACAAACAAACAAAAAAAAAAACTCACTGGAGTCAGTAGGACCCGACTCTTACTCACCCCCTCCTTGGGTTTCTGAGGTGGTATCACTACGGAAGTAGATTGCCCAGTCTTCCTTCCGAGGAGTGGCTGGTGGGTTTGAACTGCCAAACTTCTGGTTAGTAGTTAAATGCCTTGGGCACCACACCACTAGATCTCCTAACATTGTCATTACTCCTAAGATATTCCTATGCAAATTCAAAGAAGTATTAATAAGGTCTTTCCCTCAAGCTGGGCAAAAACTCCAAGTTTTGAAGACTACATGACCTCTAGTGTTTATGATCATCTCTGTGTCTTGTTACAGTCTCTAGTAACCCAGGACTAGTCTTAACATGCACACATTCACTCAGTCCCTCAGACAAGGAAGCAAGGAGAACTCTCCACAAAGCACCCTATACCCAGAATCCTCTTCTCTGTACCCTGGCTTGCATGCAGCATGAATCATTTCTTGTGACTGAATTGTGGTATTTGCTAACTCACCTCTGAGAGATAGATAATCATGATGTTTTTAGTCTCCAGCTTATCTTGTGTAATCACTATTGCTCTTTGTAGGCTCTCTTATTGAATTTCCCTTCTTTGGAGGATTGTAGATTTGATGTTCTTGTTGTCAAAAATGTAATCACATAGTTTTTCAAATTTTATGGGTACTTGGGACATGTTATTTAAATTTTATGGTGCCAAATACTCTGACAGAGTTAGAATAAAAATCCACTTGTTATTTTTATTCTTGTTTCATTGTGTGTGCATGTGTATGTGTGTGTGTGTGCTGTTGTTGAGCAAACATGATCTAAATGCTTCTCCTGTTTTTGAAAGTAAACCTTCTAAATATTCTGGCTTGTTTGTGTTTTTCTTGCATCATATTTGTTTCCAGATTTCTATTATTTATTTTCTCCTTTTGTTTATAATATTTCCTAGTTACTTTTGTTTGTCTATTATGTGTTCCTTTGTTTTGAATATATTTGTATTAATACTTTAAACCAAAGACCATTTTTTAATTATATTTAATATGTTTCTTTTGGTATTTTTATGCTTAAAGTAAGGGATAGTAGAAAAATTATTGTCCCAGAATTTCTCCGGTCTAATAGTTACTGTTTTCATACAGTGATATAATTTCTCTTTGAATGTTGTTGTTGTTGTTATGTGTCATCGAGTTGGACCCAACTCCTAACGACCCGTCCTTGGGTTTCCGAGGCAGTATCACTACCGAAGTAGATTGCCCCATTTCTCACGTATAATAGATACTATTTTCATAGAGTGATATGATTTCTCTTTGAATAGCAGTGAAAAAGTAAGTGAAAGAGAATGGAAGATTTTATTTCCAGGAAGTCCTTTCTCAACTTCTTTTAGAGATGGAAGGAATTTTAGTTGAGAAAGAAAGGAATGACTTGATGAGGTATGGTTCATGAATTAACATGCAAAGGGCCATGAGAAAATTAAACTTATTCAACTGGTTAGGACTTCAGACGAAATATTTAGGAGCTAGTCTTTCATTATCATTTGGTTGCTCAAATTCAGTACACTTACCTGTGCAAGAGGAATGCAATTTTTTTAATCATATCATTGAAAGCTTGTTTCACCTGCTTATTTCTCAAGGTATAAATGAAGGGATTCAACAAAGGAGCAACAGAGGTAGTGAGCACAGATACCCCTTTATTAATGTCCACCTCCTCTTTGGCTGAAGGTTTGATATAGATGAATATACAGCTACCATAGCTGATGGAAACAACAATCATGTGAGAAGAACATGTGGAAAAAGCTTTTTTTCTTTGCTGAGCAGAAGGGAATTTTAGAATTGTCTTGATGATATATATGTAGGAAAGAACCACACCTACCAGTGTGATAATGAATGTCAACACTGCACAAATTATCACCATTTGTTCTATGAACCATGTGTCTGAGCATGAGATCTTAAAAAGAGGAGCTGCATCACAGCCAAAATGATCAATGGCATTGGAGTCACAGAATTCCAGCTGGAGGCCCATACCAAGTGGTGTGACGATGATCATCAACCCGGAGATCCAGCAGCAGAGGACAAGGATGGCACAGACTCTGTTATTCATGATGGTCGTGTAATGAAGGGGCTTGCAGATGGCCACATAGCGGTCATAAGACATGGCAGCCAGGAGGAAAAACTCTGTGGCCCCGAAGAGTCCAATGAAAAATATTTGACTGGCGCAAGCATTGTAAGTAATCGTGTTATCTCCAGTTGATATACTGTATAGGAATCTGGGAATACACACCGTTGTGAATGAGATTTCTAAGAAGGAGAAGTTTCGAAGAAAAAAATACATAGGTGTTTTAAGGTGGGAATCCGTGAGGGTAAGAGTGATAATCGTCAGGTTTCCAGTTACACTCAGAATATATGTTAAAAATAAAAAGATGAAAACCAGAATTTGCAGCTGTGGGTCATCTGTAAGTCCCAACAAGATGAAAGTTGTTACTGCTGTATGATTTCTCATTACTACCTTTAATATTTTAGGAAGTCTGCATGGAAAAAAAAAAAAAAAAGTCAGATAAAACATGTGAACCCTTCTCAGTTATGAGAAATTGTATAGCTCACCAGAAATAACATACCAAATGACCTCTTTCTCTTATTCATTAATAAGTAATATATATAATCTTATATAGTAATCTATCTAAATGTTATTCTTAAACAGACTCTACTAAAAAGAGATTTCAGCTTTTATTCATTTTCCTTCCTAAGAACTGACATCAGCTTTTATCTTTTACATCTATTGCTTATAAAATTGACTTTTTTCTCTTTTTAACAAAACTTAGTATTACATTTTCATTTTCTCTGTAATACTCTTAAATACCATGAATATTTCTCTTATAATACATGTTATCCCATCTTCAAATAGATAACTAGAAGAGTTAGTAAACAACAAAATTAACAAGGAAATAAACAACAACAACAACAACAAAAAGCACCTTAATCTCTCGGAAAGCATCAAAATGATAATGGGGCAGTGAGGAGTTTGAATAAAGCTACACACAGAGGTATGATCCATATTTGAGAACATATATCCCTTTGAAGTATTTGTTATTATTCATCTGAAAAGATGATATGCTTTTGTGACTCTCATAGGTTTGAGTTGAAAAACTAAATGGAATACAGAGTTTACCAAATATGAGATTATCAGGGAAATATCATGCACTTTCAATTGGGATATTCAAAGGCTATAGTAGTTATGATAGATAGAAATTACACCATCTTTCCTAATTAGCTCACTTCTTGATTGGATAAAAGTGATATGGACTAACTGATTCCCAGAGGAAATAAAGTACTAATGGGAAGAACAACTTTTCATTCAGTAATCCAAATTATTCCTAAAATACTTCATATGTAATATTAAAAGTCATTGAAGGAGACATGACAACATAACTAAATGCTATGAGAATGAAACAAATAGAAGATATTGTAGTTTTCAGGGATAGACATGTTGGAATAACTAAATTTAATATACACATGACTTTATATTACAGGAAGAAAAATTTCCATGGGAAAAATGAACAGAAATTAGTTAAAAAAATGCAAGTTAAAAAATATACACAAAAAATTAAAAAAGTTTTTAGATAGAAGAATGATTTGAACACAGCTGAAAAAAGAATATACAAATATACATAAAATTTAGCATCTAGATTAAAGTACAGAGAGACAAATAGATGGACTACATATAAAAAAAACATACAATACATATAAAGGATTCAGTAATAGTCCAAACAATTGTGTAATCGGAACACTAGATAAAAGACAGAAAAGGAAAGAAGATGCAATATTTAAATAAATAATGGCTGAAAGTCTTTTACTTCAACTCAAGATGAAGTAACAATATTTCAATTTCTTTTCCCACCTGAAAAAATATTTTTAAGAGACATAAAAATACATGCGAAACAACAATCTGCAGTTGTTAGACATCAGGTAGCAAAGGAGAGTAATTTCTGAGGAAGAGAAACAAGTTAGATAAATGAACAATGAACAGTTTATTGACTAGTGTTTTCTTGCTGCAGCACAGTGAGTGGAAATACAGGAGCAGCCTGGTCGGTTATCTTCCAAAGCTGAAAAGACTAAGCTATGAATTTGGCCAGGACAAGACAGCTACATTACACATAGCAGAGTACCAGAGAGGAGTTATATGGAAAAAACAATCTCTGGAGATCTTCAAAAAGGAGCACACAGGTCTTCCACTGAGTATTATTCATTGAATGGATGTGAGGAAACTACTGAGGCTGGAAAAGAACCACCAAAAATTAACATAAAAATTCTGAAGATTAAATTAGGCTAGGAATAGTTCCTGTTTCCATACTTGCATGCAAAAACTCATAATTCAAGGAAATTTGTTATAGTGCACAGAAGTTTATTGCCTCAGTTGTGCAGCAAAATAATCTTTAGACTAAAATGAGCTGTTATGTTCCGACTTAACAAAGACAAAAATAAACCTCAAAAAAAAAATTATTTCCAAGTAATATAATTCTATTGAAGAACACAGCTTAAGAATAATTGAAGAAACACAAAAATATCCAGCATCAAAGACTTCATGATGTTTGAAGTCTAATGTAATGTTAATAGGTACACAAAGAAACAAGCATTTACAAACTCGGATAAGAAGAAATACAACAACAGACTGTGCAAAATCATGCCTGGTAGAAAAAGTGGAAAATAAAACTATTATAACTATTTTCTATATACTCAAGACAATAGAAAAAAATGAACATATTGAGTAGAGACATAGCAGATATTAAAAGAAACATGTCAAAATTAGAGATGAAAAATCCAATTTCTGAAATGAAAAATATGCTTGATGACATTAACAGCAATTTAGACACTGCGAAAGGAAAATTACTGAACACGAACAAATAGCTATGGAAACTTTCCAAAAATAGAACAAATGGAAAAAAAATGAAAACAAAAATGAAGAGAGAGCATCAATGTACTTTGGGAAGTTTCTGAACTGCCTAACTTATGTGTAAGTGGAGTCACCAATGGAGAATGGACAGAGTGAAAGAGAAAAAATACATGATGATATGGCTTTCTTTCCAGTCGTTAAGTTCTTCTATGTATTATCCTTATCCCAGAACTGTATCAGATTGCTTATTTAGTTCCCTCTCTTCCTTTAGTGCACAATATTCTTCAGATAAGATCCTATATGGTTCATAATTGCATACTCATCCTATCGCATTGCTGGAATATTATAATTTCTCAGGATATAAATAAAAATGATAGATATTTACAAAGACCAGGATATCTTATTTACTCAAATTTCAAGATTTTACTTGAGAGATTTCTTGTACTCTGAGAGTCTATATAGAAAGTAAGGCAATCATATTGAAGACACTACCTTCATTATAAGTGTTTGGTACATAATATATGTCCTCCGAACATGTCTGGTAACATAATGTCTAAGGCATTTGACTGCTCACCAGAAGGCTGGTGGTTCAAACCCACCAACCACTCCTCAGAAGGAAGGTTGGGCAATCTACTTCCATAGTGATACTGCCTCGGAAACCCAAGGAGGGGTCGCTATGAGTCAGGTCCCACTCCACAGCACATAACAACAACAACAACATGTCATTATAACAACTTTTTGAACAGTAAGACATAGTCTCTCAATTTTTCAGCTTAGTAATCAAACCTCACAAGTATTTTCAATTAAATTCTTTTTTTATACTATTGTCTGTAGGAGATTTGGTGTCAGACAAGGTTTGCAATTGGCTGCCAACTGAAAAATTGGCAGTACAAACCCATCCAGTGACTCCATAGACCAAAAAACCTGACGATCTGCTTCCATAATTATTATAATCAACAAAATCTTGTGGAAAAATTCTACTTTGTAATGATTATGATGTTTTCATGAGTCACTGGCTGACTTCAAGGCAGCTAACAACAACAGTGTAGACTTTTTGGAGAAAATAAGCAAAGAAGCAGAACAAAACAAAACAAAAAAACGGGAATCATTAGAAAAAGCAAAATAAGGTTTTATAAAGTTCTAGACTATGAACTGATGATAGCTTCCACTCTATTCAAACCCACCAGCCACTCCTCAGAAAGAAGGTTGGGCAATCTACTTCTGTAGTGATACTGCCTGGGAAACCCAAGAAGGGGTTGCTATGGGTTGGATCTGACTCTGACTTGATGGCAGTGAGGTTTTTTGTTTTGTTTTGTTTTGTTAAAAGGCCCCTTAATTTTATCACGGAAATTCCTTTAGATTTCACTGATTGTATATAGGGCCAACTACCCAGATTGTAGGAGCTCTGGTAGCATAGTGGCTAAAGCACTTGACTGCTAACCAGAAGGCTGGCGGTTCAAACCCACCAGCCACTCCTCGGAAGGAAGGTTGGGCAATCCTACTTCCGTAGTGATACTACCTCGGAAACCCAAGGAGGGGTCGCCATGAGTCAGGGCCAACTCAACAGCACATAACAACAACAACAACACCTAGATTGTGGTCCACTTTGACTGGAATTAGCATTTCTTTTGGTTGGTATCTGATTACATGATTCAAACCAAACTCATTGCTATCGAGTTGATTCTGACTCATAGCAAGTCCCATTAGGTGTCCAATCTACTTTACAAAGGTAGATTGCCCCACCTTCCTTTTGCGGAGTAGCTGGTGGGTTTGATCTTCTGGTTAGCAGCCAGCCAAATGCCTTCTCCACTATGCCACCAGAGCTCCTTTTGTGATTACATGATTGTTGTTGTTGTTATGTGCCATCAAGTCGAGCAGTATCACTATGGAAGTAGATTGCCCCATCTTCCTTCCGAGGAGTGGCTGGTGGGTTTGAACCGCCAGCCTTCTGGTTAGCAGTCAAGTGCCTTAGGCACCATGCTACCAGATTACATGATTAGTTCCTATCAAATTCTGCTCCCTGGTTTCTTCCCTGGGACAACTGCCCCTGAGGGAATCTATATAAAATAGCCAGCATTGAGGGTTTCTAAACATTATCAGAGAGAATAAACACTGCTATAAGCTCATGAACAAGAAAAGAAAAAAACATTGTCTAAAGCTAATACCCTATTCTGTCCTATATCCCATACTTGAAATATCTCCAAAAGCTCACACTGAGAAACAGTAATGTTCTTCACAGGCCACCTTACTTCTTTCTAGTAGCCATCTTCTCTTCATCCCCCATTGTAACCTCTAGTTAAAGTTCTCACTAATCTTGGTTATTATCCCAGGACACAAAGCAATTCTTTTGTCCTTCTTTTTGCCTACTTTGGAATCCTGCCTTAGAGATAGTCTAGTTATCGTGCAGATATAATTTCTGGTTAATATGCTGAGACTTCAAAGAGTGTTTTAACAAAGATAATATATTTTATAAATGAAATGCCAGACCATTGTTCACTAAATTTGGGAGTTATATTTATGTTTTTGAGATTGTGTGTGCATGTGTGTGTGTGTGTGTTTACAATTAGAATAGCAGATGTTACCTTTGACGCCTATTTCATTGTCCACGTATTTTATCAATTCATAAAACACACCTGAAAACATCTTAATTTCCTTCCATGATTAATTTCTTGCATCTTTATGGACTATCCACATCATATATATATATATGTTTTTCTTGTTATGTGCCATCAAGTCAGACCCGACTCATAGCAACCCCTCCTTGGGTTTCCAAGGCAGTATCACTACAGAAGTAGATTGCCTCATCTTCCTTCCGAGGAGTGACTGGTGGATTTGAACCGCCAGCCTTCTGACAGCA
>NW_006922669.1:265932-267762 GCF_000298275.1 Orycteropus afer afer
CACTATGCTACCAGAGCTCCTTCATTTAGGCTTTAGTATTTGTTTAATGCACACAGATATTTAACAGAACTCACAAAGTTAGTAGTGACGTGGACTTAATTTCTAATCATGCTTTCTCATTGAACTTGCAGTCAGAGGTCACAGTGTAAAGATGTGCACATGGTATCTCACTTTTCATATCCTTATGCCTAACATTATATCATGAAACGTAATTTCAATCTAACTTCCAAAAAACCAAATGCAATGCTATCAAGTAAATTCTGACTCATAGGATTCAATAGGGGTTCCAAGGTTGTAAATCTTTACAGCTGCAGACTGTCTTGTCTTTCTACCATGGAAGAACTAGTGGGTTTGAACCACTGACCTTTTTCTTGGCAGCCAAATGCCTTAGCCATGGAACCACCAGAGCTCCTCAACTTAATGTAAAGTGGAAATATTTCTTCATAATTTGAGTAGTTAACTGGAAGGAAAGACTGATAAGCAGGTAGGGGACAACTAGAAATTCTCTTCAATTTTTTTTTTTTTAATAATTGTACATCTGACCTAGCAATTTTAACACAGAGTGATTTCCTTGAAAATTTCACCACAGACAAGATCCAAGTTATTTTATTTGGTCATCTGAAACAAGTAGAGTGAATAAAGTTAAAAAACAACAACAAAAAAAGCATCCTTGGAGACCCTATCTAAAAGTTACTAATGGATTTAAAACATAATTAATACAGAAAACAAAACAGAACAAAAGCTAGCTAAGGCACCTAGGAATTGGGATGGTGTCCTTGGAGACTGGAAAACTCATTAATAATACCAAAGTTAAAATGCATTATTTGCCCACTAATGATACCAGATAATGAGTCAAGTAATGTTTTTGGTCACTTTAATATACAATTTGCTCATTGCTAATGATATAGAACATTTTTTCACATGTCTATTAGTAATTTAATTATGTGTGAATAAAATGTTACTGTCTTTTGGCTGTTTTTGAATGAAATGTTTCACTGAGATATTTGCATATATTGAGGCTATTTTGTCTTGTAACATATATCAGTATCACATATGTTACAAAAACTATTTCAAAGTTTATTTAATATTTAATGCAACATCTGATGGTGTTGATATATAGATAATTTGATTAAAATGCAGTAAAATATTAATGTTTTAATATTTCTGAATCTTCTGCCTTTATTTGAGAAAGTTCACTGATTTTCATCTTATACACATATTTGCTTATATTTTCTTCTAATAAAATTATATGAGATTCCTTTTTTACATTTAAATCTGTTCTATATTGATAATAATTTTGTGTAAAGTATGAGGCTATCTGGAAGGAAAACCTGGGAACCTACTCCCAAATACCATCCCCTGAAAGTCCTCTAGAACACAGAGCTCCAAGGCACAGCCAGGCATGAAGATAGGGTGGAACTGGGGAGCATTTCCTTCCATTGGGCATTCAGTCACCATGAATTGGGGACCTGCTTGACAGCGGCCAACAGCAACAATGAGAATATCTCAGTTTCCCTCAAAAGAGCCAGTTTTTCTGATGCTTAATTAATAGATCAATTTTTGTTTTACTTATTTTGCCTGATCTTTGGATTTGCTTTTATAATTCATCTAAAATATGTTTCCTTTCATAAATCAAAGAAGAAATCGGGCCATATCATTGCATAAATTTTAAAAAATTCATAAAAATTTTATACTGAAAAAATTGAAAATTATAATTCTATGAAAAGTATAATTCCTATGTATGAAAGCAATTGTGTACATTTTAAGTGTCTATTTGTCCCATCAAAGTAAAACACTATTGGAAACATATCAAACTTTTATTAACAAATA
>NW_006922669.1:267932-269928 GCF_000298275.1 Orycteropus afer afer
TCTAAGATATAGGAAAATAATAACAATAATGACAATAAAAAAAGAAGATTGGGAACAATTGTGGAAAGTATCTTTTAGTGTCAAAAATACTAATGACATAAGATATTAATAAAATTTATAAATATTTCCAAATATTATGAAAACTCTCACAGATTTTCTGACTTTAGCTTTTTCTGACTTGTGGGACATTTTTGCCCACCAGCGTTTTTAGCCTCTCAGGTTTCTCGGGAAAATATTATCCCAGATGAAATACATGCTGTCACCTAGCAGGGACCTATATAACTGCATGAATATGAAGAAATGGGTTTCATCCTACTAATCCTACCACCAGAGTCTACTTGGGACATATTTTTCCACATAACTGTATCAAAATCCTTATTACAACAAAAAATTTCCCCTTGATTTCATCATGTCTTGCATTGTTATTGAAAATACATGGTATCACAAAAAATTCAAAGCAGAAAACAATTCAGTTATAAAAAAGCTAAAGTTATTGGTGATTTGTTTTCACTCTTTTGGTATAGGTATACTTTTTTAAAAGTGACTAAAATGGTCTTTTCACTAAATATTTGCATACTAAATATTTTACTAAATACATTTGCATATATTTCAAATCTCTATTGGTTAATATAGTACTGTTAGAAAATATATATTCCATATTCAAATTTTCCAAATGTCTTAATAGTTTTTATCATGAATTGGATTATGTCCCTCCAAAGCATGACTCAGTGGTCTTGCAGTTATGTAATGATGCAATTTGGCAGTTACGCAGTTGTATAGTCATTCCCCATGATATGAACTGATGTGATCAGCCAATGAGTTTTGGATGTGACCTTTACTCAGGTCACATCCCTGATCCAATGTAAGACTAGTTCCCTAGGGGAGTGGCCTACATCTCATGCCAGAGGAGAGCATGTCCTGTGGACTTGGGGTCCCTGCACTGAGAACCACCTAGGCCCAGAGGAAGACTGGGTCAAGATACATGGAGATTTCCAAGGAACATCAGACCCCCAGATGTTGAAAGTTGACAAGGATCTTCTTCCAGAGCCTACAAAAAAAGACTTGCCCTATATCTGGTGCCCTGAATTTGTGCTTCCAGCCTCCTAATCTAAGAGAATGAATTTTGCTTAAAGCTATACAGTTGAGGTATTTCTGTTATAACAATACCAGATAACTATTGTTGTTGTTAAATGCCATCGAGTTGCTTCCGACTCATAGCGACCCCATGACAGCAGAAAAAAACACCCTCTAATCCTGCTCCAGCTCCATGATCCTTGTTATACTTGAGCCCATTGTCATAGCCACTGTGTCAATCCATCTCATCAAAGGCCTTCCTCTCTTTCGTCGACCCTCCACCTTAACAAGCATGATATCCTTCTCCAGGGAATGGTCCCTTCTGACAACATCACCAAACTAGGTGAGACGAAGTCTGGCCATCCTCGCTTCCAAGGAGCATCTCGGCTGCACTTCCTCCAGGACAGATCTACTAGTTCTTTTGGCAGTCCACGGTACCTTCAGCATTCTTCGCCAGCACAACTCAAAAGCATCAACTCTTCTTCAGTCTTCCCTATTCATTGTCCAGCTCTCACATGTGTATGAGGCAATTGGAAACATCATGGTCTGTGTCAGGCGCACCTTAGTCCTCAAGGAGACATCCTTGCTCCTCGGCACTTGAAAGAGTTCCTTCACTGCCGACCTGCACAGTGCTACACGTTGAATAATGTCCTGAATGCTGCTTCCATTGGCCTTTATTGTGGAACCAAGCAACGTGAGTTCTTTGACAACCTCAAACTTTTCTCCATTTATCAGGATGCTGCTTATTGGTCCAGTTGTGAGAATTTTTGTTTTCTTTATATTGAGATCTAATCCATACTTCAGACTGTGTTCCTCAATCTTCATCATTAAGTGCCTCAAGTCATCCTCACTTTCAGCAAGCAAAGTTGTATCATCAGCATATCTCAGGCTGTTAATGATTCTTCCTCCAATCCTGATGCCA
>NW_006922669.1:270561-271871 GCF_000298275.1 Orycteropus afer afer
GACTTCCTCCTTCAGTACCATTGGTTCTAGATCATATGCCACCTCCTGAAACAGATAAATATCGACAAGTTCTTTTTGGTGCATTGGCTCTGTGTATTCCTTTCATCTCCTTTTGAGGTTCCCTGCATCATTCAATGTTTTGCCTTTAGAAATGTTCAATATTGCAACTCAAGGCTTAATTTTTTTCCTCAATTCTTTCAGCTTGAGAAATTCTGAGCATGTTCTTCCTTTTTGGTTTTGTAACTCCAGGTCTTTGCACATTTCATTCTAGGAATTGACTTTGTCTTCTCAAGCTGCTCTTTGAAATCTTCATTTCAATTCTTTTATCCTCTCATTTCTTCCATTTGCTTTAGCTACTATCCACTTAAGGGCAAGTTTCAGAGTCTCTTCTGTCATCCCTTTTGGTCTCTTCTTTTGTTGTCTTTTTAGTGACCTCTTGCTTTCTTCATGAATGATGCTCTTGATGTCATCCCACAGTTCAACTGGTTTCTGGTCATTGGTGTTCAATGCATCAAATCTATTCTTTAGATGGTCTCTAAATTCGGTAGGGATATATTCAAGATTGTATCTTGGCTCTTGTGGACTTGTTTTAATTGTTTTTAACTTCAAATTGAACTTGCATATGAGAAGTTGATAGTCTGTTCCACAATCACCTCCTGACCTGATTTTGGCTGAAGATACTGAGCTTTTCCACCATCTCTTGGCACAGATGTAGTCAAACTGATTCCTGTGTGTTCCATCTGGTGAAGTCCATGTGTACAGCCACCGTTTGTGTTGTTGAAAAAAGGTGTTTGCAATGAACTAGTCATTGGTCTTGCAAAATTCTGCCATGCGAGTTCCAGCATTATTTCTGTCACCAAGGCCAAATTTTTCAACTACCGGTGCTTCTTCTTTGTTTCCAACTTTTGCATCCCAGTCACCAGTGATAATTAACACATCCTGATTGCAAGTTCAGTCAATTTCAGACTGCAGAAATTGATAAAAGTCTTCAATTTTCTCATCTTTGGCTTTGGTGGTTGGTGCATAAATTTAAATAATAGTCATATTAATGGGTCTTCCTTGTAGGCATATGGATATCATCCTATCACTGACAGCATTGTGCTTCAGGACAGATTTTGAAACATCCTTTGTGATGATGAATGCCACACCCTTCCTCTTTAAACTGTCATTCCCGGCATCATAGATCATATGGTTGTCTGATTCAAAATGGCCAAAATCAGTCCATTTCAGATCACTAATGCAGAGTATATCACTCTTTATGTGTTCCATTTCATTTTTGACAACTTCCAATTTTCCTAGATTCATACTTC
>NW_006922669.1:274411-275132 GCF_000298275.1 Orycteropus afer afer
ATACTTCCGTAGTGATACTGCCTCGGAAACCCAAGGAGGGGTCGCTATGAGTTGGGGCCGACTCGACGGCAAATAACAACAACAACAACAGTGATATTTCTAGTTGCAAGCATTAACTGTTTACTTATATTATCCATTGTAAAATTCACTCAAAATGAACACAGAATTGTTGCAACCGTATTATCAACAATAACACATTAGCTAAATAAATTGCAATGTTTATTGATATTGAGAATTAATTAATAGGATATGTAGACTATAACCCACTGAGAATGAATTATCAGAGAAAATTATTCAAAATTACACTTAATTTTTTCTATTTATTTGGTTACTTTTTCACCTTCAACTTGAAATACTACTTTATCTGTTTTTATATATATTCACTTACAGAGCTTTTCCTGCCTTCATTTATGTAATTGTGTATTTTATAAAATTTATAAAATATAACATGGCTGAAAATTCAAAATTTTTATTAAATATATATTCAGAAAAACTTTATTAGTTCATTTTATTTCTTAATAAAATGCTTTTATCCTATGGTATTCAATCATATATTTGTTATTAAAAAATAATGTTGATCACTCAGACACTAGAAATTAGGATACTCACCCTTCCAAATTAAATACATACTCTTTCCTTCTTTATTCCCTCTTTTTGTCCCTCCATCTCTCTTCCTTCTTCCTTCCTTCCTTTTTTTTTCATTACCTCTCTCTTTTTCTCC